>NC_068937.1:128851482-129151482 GCF_016801865.2 Culex pipiens pallens
GAGGATGGATTGCCAAACCGCAGCGATCTAGTAGGCCTAACTTGCGCTTCGCGCCCAGTTGGCCATGATTTATGCTTCCAGGCTGGTGGGATTCCGCGCCTACTACGTTGCATGCTGATCTTGGACTTGATTCATCACTGCATGCTGCATAAATTTGCAAGTAATGGTTTGTTTGGATGATTTCTATTGTGTGTTTTCTACAGTTGCTTCAACCAGTTCGCACACATCGTCAGAATCGGCAATTGCAGTGAGCAACGTGAAATATGGCTGGGAAAATCCGCCAGATGCGATGTTTGCATCATGCAAATTTTTCCCATGCCTACTGGCAGTGGAAGTAACAAGTACTTGGAAAGAGAGTGAAACTGATTTGTGGAAGGAATTTTAAGCTATTGAACTCTCTACACTGTCACAAGACTCCCAAAGTTGAGGTTAGTGCCATTTCAGCGAACTTAAGCGATTCACTTTCAACGCGCAACAACCTCAAAATTACTTCCTCAACAGAAAGAAACTAATTTGCATGGGTCGATTGGGCCCGGTGTTTCCGGTTGGCTAGTTTTCGAAAAACTTCCCAAATGCCGTCTTCCGGACGGCCAAAAGGTTTATTCAACCACCGGCTATCAATCAAAAGGCAAATGGACAATTTTACAGCCGTTGGAAGACATCGGTAGTGTGCTGCAACGATTGCAATTAAGTCACACGTCGCGTACGAGAAACTCTCAAGGCGGTGACCGTGGGCCGTTTTATGGTCATTTTGTGTTTTTTGTAGTGGAGAAGCGTGTTGTAGTCGTGTTAAAAATAGATGGAAATTTAATTTTTCAAACAGAGGTCGACTTCGAGAAAATTTAATTCCCAATCACCGACTTCAAAAGTGAGGTACCGAACTCAATGTTGGAAATTTCTTGAAGAACGTTCCAGCCTAGATGTAGGGGTAAGTACAAAGTGAAGTGCGGTAAACTGCGAGTTCCAGTGTCAAATGGTAAGTACGACTGTCACGTCAGTCAAAATCTGTCAAAAGTTGCTAGGAACACTTCAAGGTGGATTAAATCACGTTTCATAAACACACACTGACAGGCACGGACGAATCCGGAAGGAAGCCCACCGCCACACACACACACACGAACAAATCGTAGTAATCGCTGCGCCAATGTTGACTAGATTGCTTCCAACACACTGAGGCAAGTACCGACGTGATAAGGTCCAACGCCTGCCTACTAGATCACCTTGTGTAAATATGTGGCAGCAATAAAAAAAAGGTAAAAATTAATCACCATTTATTAACACAGCGCGCGATAAGACGCGACCTCTAGCCGACGCTACCTTGAAGGATTTTTCGTAACTTTGTCTCTATTTGAGCTAGACTGTATGATTTTACTACTAACCCAAATAAATATACATGAGATCCTCCTCCGAAAAGAGGTAAATGTTTACATATTTCCCGGCCCTGAATGTTTGTTTTCCCCCTCCCTTTCATCAGCTCGTCGAGTTTGCTCTAGTTTGGAGGAAAACCTAATCAAAAGGCACTAGCCTTCAGGGCACTGACGTGCCCAAATATTAGCATATGTTTGTGTGCACACTTGCCTGCCCGGTTGCTGTCAAAATTCCCACGAAAGAGTGGTAAGGGCTCAACTTGACGCGATGACGTCTCTAGTACGGACGTCAGAACTGAGGTACCTCGGCGAATGTGGCGGCAGAAAATGTCAAAGGTATGTACTAGTTTTTAAGACGTTCCCTAACACGGACTTCAACGGTATACTCAGTGTAAGAAGGTAAACAAAATTCGAAACGATTCAGGTAAGTACAAGTGTTACACAATGGTGCAACAGTTCCAGTGGTTCCGGAAATCCCCAACTGGTAAGTACATCTGTCAACACTGTCAAAAGCTGTCACCTTCACCGGAATGATTCGTTCCAAGGAGTAACTTTGAAACGAATCATTCAGCACACGATTAAAGCTAGCAATCGTCACTCTGTCTGTCTCGAAGCCACATTCCAACATTAAGTCACCAATGCATGCCCAGGCGATGTCTCCGGAGCATGTTTGTGTGCGTGATGTGTGACTGGAATTGATAATCATCAGCGTCACCACTGCGAATCAAACTGAGCTGGTGTTTGTAAGCAGATGAAGATGCGAGATTGACTCACGAAAAAAAAAACAAAAGGCTGGAGTGTGTCTTTTGATAAAAAGAGGAACAACCCTAAAGTGAGGCTATAATTACTTGAATGTGTGTTTGCTTGCATGACTTTGAATGCGCAACTAAACTGGGGAGAAACGGAATTTTAAAGAAATAATACAATGCAATTAACTCGCTAGAATGCCATCACGAACGCAGCCGAAAAGGAAGTTTCTTCATTAGCGTGAAGATATGTCCAGGGGCAATTATGAGCCCTCTTGGAATGACGTTAGAAAATTGGGCGGTTAAATTTGGAATTCCACTCGACGATTGAGGTTGACTAAACTGAATCAAAGATTCAATATTGAAATATGAACCTTTCTCCGCGGATGCAAAACCACAAAATCCGATACCAAGGGCACGATTCAAAAACTGAGTCATCATGTTGTGCCACTCTTCGTTCGTGAATCATTGGACCTTTCAAACCGTTAGCTTTTTTGCTTCTAGACTCCGAAAGCGTGGAGAACCTGAAAAATTTGTACTTTTTTCGTGTTCATTAGCGATGATGATACCCGCAGACTTCCGGTGTGGTTACTTTACTTTTTTTTTCGCTAATTCTTGGTTCTTGTTCTCTTTTCTCTCGTTCCGACATTGGTCCGGATGTTCCTAATGAAAATCCCAAATCCCCGAGCCCGTCTGACTGGTACAAATGTAAGCCAAACATAATCGTTTGTTGTGTTTCCAATGTGGTCGAAAGGCAAATGTTGATTCATATGTGACCAACGAGAGTAAAAAAAGAAGTTCACAAAAATAAACAAAGTATTTTTGGATTTCCTGACGTTCTGTGCGTAAGCTCGATTCGAAAACTTCCACAGAAAACATTTTTTTGTGTCCTAATCGATATCACGTCGAAATAATAAACAATTTTGGGGTACTAAACGTAACACCACAGGAAGAAGAAGGCCCACCGAAAGCAAACATAACCTCCGAAACTTTTCACGTAATCATCGTTAAATAATCCCCACCCTCACAGGCAAAAGCAAAATTTTGCGCCACTTTTGCGACAAGGGAATACAGATTAGCCCTCTTCAGTGCGAGAGGACATTACCGGCAGATTAAAGTCATTTGCCGGGGAAATGTTGGTTTTGGTTCTCTACCTAACCATGGTTAGTGGGAGGGTGGTGAAAATGGCAGTAGGCAAGGTGAGTTCAAAGAACTTGAGACGTCAAAAGAGAGTTTTTGTTGAAAATGCGCTTCCCAAACACGGACGTCAGAAGTGATATACCCAGTTGTAGGTCGAAGGCTTTTTTGAGTTTGTGTTCCAGAACTATTTTTCAGGTAAGTAGTAAGGTAAACAGTGTTTTGCTAAGAATGATCCAGTTTTAAATGGTAAGTACTTCTGTCAATACAGTCAATCTCTGTCAAAAATCAAGAACCGCAAACAAGGTTCGATGAAGGTTTCAAGAATCCTTTCAAACTGAAATTCAATTCCGTCTACTTCATCGAACCTCAATCTCCTTGCACAAAGGCAAGCAAAATCGGTTTTCCATCAGTAACCGTTTGCATTGCGATTGATTGCGACTCATAATCAAATACTCGTCTTCTTGGCCACTTCATCGTCGTCGACACCACGCCGCACAAGATAAGATTAGATACCGCACCCAGCGCAGAAACGCTTGAAATGTCTGTGTTTATGGAACTGCTGACTTCAAAGAACCAGCCAATTCAATCGAAAATGACAGCAATTAACGGCGAGCGATCGAGAATTGGGACCATCACCCGTCAGTTAGGGGTGGCCCAGCAGCAGCAACGCATTAATTGACCGATTGGAACCTCGCTGAACTTTCGTCAATTGAATAATCGGTGGGGCCTTTTTCGGAGCGTAAAACTCCACTCTGCGAGAAACCACTCCACGTTTCATAACCGCAGTAGGCCAGTTGGCCAGCGGGGGGTGCGCGCGAGCTTTTCAGTAGGCGTTCTCAACTACGGACTTCAAAGGTGATATACCCACGAAGTGAGTTTGAAAAGATGACTGTTGGAGTTAATCGGTAAGTACCCATAAGTAAAGTGTTGCGGTGAGTTCCAGCTTTAAGAAACCGGTAAGTACATCTGTCAAATCTGTCAACCGAATCAGTCAAACAAAAGATGATAATTTGCTTTGAGGACTGTTCTTCCACAAAGCTAATTATTCAAACGCAGGAAGTGGCGAAACTTCCACTTCGATAAGCTATTGATTGGGAAACTTTCGCCACTTCCATGGGAATAATTAGTTCCTGCGAAAGTCACAACAGCTAGCTTCCTGAGAGTGCCTCCTTTCGGACACTTTCCCACGCAGCAACATGTAATCATTAAAACCAGCTGTTGTGAACATTCGCCAGGACTAAAAGAAGGCGAGAAAAACTGTAATTCCTTCCCACACCCTCGATTTCTTGTGTGAGTTTCTTCCGAAATCCCTGTTGCCTAATGACCGCCCTTTCTGCACCATTTCACAATGATTTATGGGCTCTTGAATGAACTTTGAATACCGTCTCCTGGAGGGCTTCCAGCTGTGACTAAAAGAAGACCTTCGCAAACGAACCAGCAAAGAGAAGAAGATTGCAATAACGTCTCTCTTTTTTGTGTTGTTTGTGTTTCGTTTCTTGGAAAAATAATCCCGGCAAAAGGGTTCGAAGATAAGACGCGGCGAGGGCATCGCCTTATCGGTTTACCCAGGGGCAGGATGAAGGTCGATTGCGTTCGGAAATCCGCTCCGGAGAGGTCGCGTCTCCGATTACAGCTGCGGAAAGATCAAATGTTATTGGATTTAGTTTTTTTTTCTGGTGTTTTCTGCTGCTATTACTTTACGGGGTTTATTTTGTTTACGCTTGTGCTGATGGTTCTGCACGGTGGTTTCGCTGAACAGCTATTGCTGGATGAAGCCGTTATCAAAAAAATGTAAGCCGCAAAACAGAATCTGCGATGATGATGGGGGCATTGGACGAGAGCAACAGTTGTTTGCTTGTTAGATTAGAAGTACGGTTTCCCTAACACGGACTTCAGAAGTAATGTACCCATTTCAGAATTTTCATTAATTTAATGATGTTCTCTATTACGGACTTCAACATTGATATACCCAACGAGAGAATTCGATTCAAACTTGCAGAACGGGGTAAGTACAAAGTGTAATGAGTGTTTCAATGATTTTGAGTAAATATGTAGGTAAGTACATCTGTCAATTCTGTCAACCAATTCAGTCGATTAAAAGAAAGTGATTCGTTTTGAGGACTGTTTTCCTCAAAACCAATCATTCAAGCTCTGCGAGCTCGTCTGTCACCTGAAGAAATTTTTCCATTAAATTTCACAACTCCCTAACTGAGGGTGTCAGACGAGTTCAACAAACCAGCCCTATTTTTAGCTCGTCTGCGTCTAGTCGACGATCGCATCAGAATAATTTCCCTTTCGATCTGCGCTTTCCTTTCACACACAAAAAAAAAAACAATCTCAGCAGGCGATAAAATTTCCCACAAATGCAGCGACCTCCGAGAGATCGCAGCAACCAACATGATTCAGCGCGTTGCTTCCAGGAAAAAAGTCACCCGTCAGCCTACTGCGATCCGCGCGATGAATCATGATGAAAAGTATGCTCCTCTGGTTGCAAATAAGTGGCGTACGTGCCAAAACGAAACTCCTAGAAGAAAGGCGATATCGAGGGGAAGGAAAACTGATAAGGGGCCCCGATACTAGAATTCAAACGGTTCGCTTCAGAATTCGCGTTAAAAATAGAGTTTATATCGACGAGCTGGTCAAACAGCGAAAGTCACTCAATCATTCCAGCTATCTCGGACATACACTCCAAACCTGCGCGTTGGTCGTCTTCGGGATCGAAGTTGGCTTTGGCTAGGCCTCCTGCTGAAGTTGTCGAGCGATGTAAATAAAGGCGTTCATGGCATGCTGGATCCTATGCTTCAGCCGACGTGATCACTTCACTCAGCAGCAGTTTGTGTAATAGTCGTGGTGAAGGTGACGTTTTGAACTTATCGTGATCGCAAAAGTATAGGTTATTTTTTTTTTTTTTCATAAAATTATTTTTATTAGGTCCTTTTCGGTACTGGGACCTGGTTAGGACCGAGTCGGCTTTTGTAATTACATTTGACTTAATAATTACAGAGGATCTTGTGTGTAAATGTTAGAGGGAGGGAAGCCGATTACCCGCGGCCTACTCGGGGTTAGTAGGGAAGGGATTGATGTTAAAGACAAGGCGTGGGAAGGGAAGGGGGATTGTGTAGGGGTCTTGGTTGGCTCTGCTGGCCTTTGCGTTTTGTCCTCAGCCGCAACTCGGTGTCCAGCTGCTGGGGCGATCTTGCTTTGCTTCCGGTGCAACCAGAAACGACGGCTTTGTGTGAAGGCGAATTATACTAACTAGAGGAAAACTAACTGAAGGGAAACTAACTGGAAGAAAACTAAATAGATATTTTGGAATCTAAGAGGAACTGATAGATAGGATAGAGAACATCAAGGTCTAGTTGAGAAAGCGCGTCTCGCATCGGGATTTCTGGTGGTCTTCCTCGGGCCCTGAGGGTATCTTTCAACTTAATTCTGTGAACATGGTGATCTGGACACGCCCATACAAGATGGTCGATGTCCTGATAACCCTGCCCACAGTCACAAAGGTTCGTATCACTCATGTTGATACGGTACAGATGAGCCTTGGACGAGTAATGGTTCGACATAAGGCGGGACATCGTTCTGATGAATCCACGCGTCAAGTCCATTCCCTTGAACCAGGCTTTTCTTTGCACCTTAGGTCGTATGGAATACATCCAACGTCCTTTGGTGTCGTCGTCCCATTGATTTTGCCAATCCAGAAGCGCACGCTGCCTCGGAAAACCGTAGCATTCTTGTAGGCTAATTGGCCTTTCATAAATGTCTCCACTCTCAGCACCCTTCTTGGCGAGCAAGTCCGCTTTCTCATTACCCGGAATCGAGCAATGAGCGCGGACCCATACCACCGTGATGCTGAAGGACTGAGCCGCCAGGTTGTTTAAAGTCTTGCGTATTTCCGTGAGGAAAAACGTAGACTCCCTGGTCGGCTTCAGAGTCCGGATAGCCTCAACAGAGCTAAAGCTATCGGTGAAGATGAAGTAGTGGTCAGGTGGCATGGTCTCGATGATTCGCAGTGCGCAGTAAACCGCGGCTAACTCTGCGACGTAAACCGAACTCGGGTCCTTCAGCTTAAAGAACAGCTGATAAGATTCATGATAAACACCGAAGCCCGTACAGCCGTCGAGCTTGGAGCCATCGGTGAAGAAAGTATAGGTTATGTCGTGACACTTGCGCGTCGTGCCCTCCTCTTTAGGGTCGATCGCCAAACATTGAGCGGTTGATGGGGTGTTTCAAGCTATTGTTCCACAATTGACGTTTGTCTCCGTCGTTCGAGGGCGCGCCACTGCAACAATCGAAGTAGTCGTCGTCGAGAGATGAGCTGAAGTCGCGGTAGGCTTTGAGCGAATCGGTGGAAAAACTTGTTTTCTGATGATGATGGGGTTTAGGTTATACTGACTGAAGTTGTTTATTGTTGTTCTAGTGAGGTGATCTTATCCACCTTGGACGACCCTCGGAGGCTTGAATTCGCGAGCGATGATTTCATTGGGAAGTGATCATTTGCGCGCAAATTTAGAATGATCTTGCTGAGAAACAGGTTTTAAAGGTCTTCGAATCTCAATTTATTTTTAAGACATTGATATTTTGAGCTATTGCAGTATTTCACATTAGTACGATTGAACAGTATTTTTTAATTTTATTTTAAGATATTTTTTTTTAATTAACTAGACTTGAAATATTTGCTCAAAAACAATGCAAAAAAAATTGTATGATTAATAAATAATCTTTACTTCAAGCGAATAACCCTCTATCGTCAAAATCTTATTTTCATTTCGGACTCTTGCTGAGATTTTGCCTCGTTTGAAAATAAACCAGCATAAAAGTGACACACGCATCGCCTGCTTATGTTATTTATATTTTCATCACTCTTCTTGTTTCCTTTTCACCAACTTCTTCCTTCACTTATCTTCTTCCTCTTTTTCACCACCACCACCAACATCATCATTCCCTCTTCCCTCTCAACATTCTTCTGTTTATCTCGTTCTCTCTTTTCTTCTTTCTTTCGCAGCGCGGCGAGCTTTACCGTATTCTCCCTTTTTCTTCTCTTTCGCTCTCCTCCCGCGCTTCGGTTTCGTTTTTATTATTTTGCACTAACACCCATACACAAAAAATAACCCAAATTATTGCTCCAACAAGCACAAAAACAGGGGAGAGTAAACAATCAACCAAACAAACAAAAAAGAGCGAACGATTCCTTACCGATTGCGAGCATTTTCGCATCGCCAACACTTTTCCACACCGTCATTTTGATTGAATTTTGTTTGATTCTATTTATTTTCGGGTGGATTAAGTCACCACCAATACCACCATCAGAATTTGTTTAATTAATTTGATTTTTCTTATCGCAGCAAAAAAAAAAAAACACTCATTCGTCACCGTGTGCGACGAAGAACTTTTTTTCACTTTAAAATTTCGTCAAGTTTTCTTTTGATTCACATTTTCGTTGCACGTTAAAATTATTGCATTTTTTATTTCACTATTTTTTGCACAAACATCAAAGTAGGTGCGGCGGCGAACGCGAGGGATGAAGTCCGTGTTAGTAGGCTGCTGCTGCTACACAGGCAACATCGTCACAAAACGCGCGTGCACACACACACACGGACAGCAAAAAAACCGGGTTGCTGTGATCAAAGCAAACACACACACGCCCGCACATTACACGGAGCAAATTGCACAGACAGCGCGCGCGCGCAAGCACGAAACGAAACACGTCCGGACCGGTCGAGAGCAAAACAGCGAATGTTTACCACATCACAGTGTGCGGCGGTGGTGATGGTGAAGTGAAGTGCCGCGAGTTGAAAGCTTATTTTGAAAGGTGGGTGCGTCAATTGACGTTTGTGGGGACAGCGGTGCCAGAAATCTAGTTAGATGATTTTGATTTGAATCAATTTTTACGTAAATAAAAAAAAACTCTTATATTTTGCTTATATATTTCTATAGTAAATTCGGAGAACTGGACCATAAAAAAAACTTAGGTGAAATTTAAATTTAGTTACCCAAAATTAGTTCATTCGATTTGTTGGTTGCCTAGTAAATACAATACAAAATAAAATGTATTTCAAGCAAAACAATGTAAATGGGCCAAAGCCGAATTGTAAACAAACAGTCTGTCATGCTTACGTCAATGGATGTTTACATTAGGAACGATCAGGACAGACCCTTTGTTTACACTTCGGCTTTGGCCCATTTACATTGTTTTGTTTGATTTCAATGTCGCCAGTTTTGCCGCCATTTTTGATTACAAAAAATCCAAAATTAGATCACTTCAAGCAAAATAATGTACAATGTAAATGGGCCAAAGCCGAAGTGTAAACAAAGAGTCTGTCCCGCTCGTTCCTAATGTAAACGTTCACTGACGTAAGCAGGACAGACTGTTTGTTTACACTTCGGCTTTGGCTCATTTAAATTGTTTTGCTTGACTTTGGTGCATTTTTAGAGTCATTGTTAAAGTTAGGTATGCAGATCGGAAGGAACGCGGTCAAGAAATGTTGCGTGTTCTTTTCGTGACCCCCCAAGAAAAGTTGACAGTTCGGTATGAGTGCGTTTGACGGTGTGCGCGCTTGAGGTTCTTTGGGGAAAAAATAAAGAGATTAAAAATATTCAAGAGTTATAATTAAATAGATTACAAATGTTTATTCAAAAACTTTTCACAACAATTAGGCCGTTGCAAATATTTTTTGAAGTTTATGTCCCTCGACTCTGACCAATGTCGAGGGGGGTGAAAAAATAAAAAAGTATAAAAATTGAAATTACGAGCCATGTTTTTCAACATCTCAATGAAAAAAGTGTTTTAAATTGCATTATACACCTGTCCAGTTGTTTTGCCATCATTAGTTTCCAAAATATCTAAGTATTCACGAAAATTTTATTTTTTGCGAAAAATAAAATTTTTGCGGTGTTGTACATTGGAATTTCATAAAAAATCAAAACATTTTTAAACAAACCCAAACATGCTAAATATGATTATCAATGCAGAAAAATGCATTTTAGATTGTTTTCAGTTGATTAGACTTCTATTTTCATGGAAATTTTGAAGTTTTTTGGAAAAATATTTTTTTTGCCCCCTGATTTTTCAGACCAATTTTGAAGGGGGGGGGGGGGGGGGGGGCGACATAAACTTTGAAAAATATTTGCAACGGCCTTATTATTTAAAATTTATTTTAAAAAACGAAATTAGAAATTCTTAAATTCTAAAACTAGAAAAACTAGAAAAATTATAAAATTATGAAATTAGGAAATTATGAAATAAGGAAATTAAGAAATTAGGAAATGAGGAATTTAGGAAATTAGGAAGTTATGAAATTTGGAAATTATAAAATAAGGCTGGTTCAAATGTTAATTTTTTTTTCTAAAGTTCATAAATTCTAAAATTCTTATACAGCAATTCCATTTGAAAAGAGCCTAAACCGAAAAAAAAGTTCTCCAATCGGGCTCAAATTTTTTCTGGGGGTTCCTTGGCCAAAATAATTAGACCCGTATTTTTTTGTTTGGCCATTAGGGTGACCTACATCGTGCTAGGGTGGTTCGAAAAATGGCAATTTTCGTCATTTTTCGCAAAAACCACTTTTTTCGAAAAATCATATCTCCGCGCCATTTCATCCGATTTTAGCTGTCTTAGACGCAAAAGAAAGGTGATGAGTTTGGCTATTTGAGAAAAATAGTAAAAAGTTCCAAAAATCTAGCTTAACTATTGAAAAAGTCGTATGAAAACTTAAAATGGCGTTTTGACCGTGTCTGGACCAAAGAGCCTATGTCTGAAAATATTTTTATCGGATTCCTCGGAAAATTTCACATAACATATCAAAAAATTGGCGATGTCGAACCGTACGTTTCCGAGATATGATTTTTTGAAAATAAAAACTACGTTTTTTGACGCGCCGCGCGCAAAAACAGGAAAATGACGAAATCGGCAAAAAATCAACTTTTTTCACTAAAACTGCGATAACTTAAAAAAATCAGCGATGACCTATACATGTCTGGGTATCAAAATTTTCGTAATTGAAAGACGCAACTTTTGGTACCCAGACATGTATAGGTCATCGCTGAAATTTTTAAGTTATCGCAGTTTTAGTGAAAAAAGTTGATTTTTTGCCGATTTCGTCATTTTCCTGTTTTTGCGCGTGGCGCGTCGAAAAACTCAGTTTTTATTTTCAAAAAATCATATCTTGGAAACGTACGGTTCGACATCGCCAATTTTTTTGATATGTTATGTGAAATTTTCCGAGGAATCCGATAACAATATTTTCAGACATAGGCTCTTTGGTCCAGACACGGTCAAAACGCCATTTTAAGTTTTCATACGACTTTTTCAATAGTTAGGCTAGATTTTTGGAACTTTTTACTATTTTTCTCAAATAGCCAAACTCATCACCTTTCTTTTGCGTCTAAGACAGCTAAAATCGGATGAAATGGCGCGGAGCTATGATTTTTTGAAAAAAGTTCTTTTTTCGAAAAATGATGAAAATTGCAATTTTTCGAACCACCCTAGCAAGATGTAGGTCACCCTAATGGCCAAACAAAAAAATACGGGTCTAATTATTTTGGCCAAGGAACCTCCAGAAAAAATTTGAGGAGAACTTTTTTTTTTGTTTAGGCTCTTTTCAAATGGAATTGCTGTATATTTTTATATTTTAAAATTTCTAAATTTTATTTTTTTAATTTAAAATTCTTAAATTTTTAAATTCCTGAACTCCACATTTTTAACTCTGGAATTTTGAGTCCTTTGAATTTAAAAAAATAGAGTTTTTGATTGTTAGAATTTCGGGTTTTTCATAAATATGTATTTTGGAATTTCTTTATTTCAGATTTTTAAAACTTTTGAAATTTTAACTTGGAAATTCTGATTTTTTTCAGGTTTCGAATTTTTATTTTTTGAGCTATGGAATTTAAAAATTATAAAATCTCGACTTAAATATTAAAATTATTATTCTATTTTCCTAAATTTTTTTTATTCCAAATAACAGATTTAAAAAAATGTTGGAATTTCCTTCATAATTTTCTTTTGTTATTTGAAATTTCCGGATGTTTGTTTTTTCATAACTGAAATGTTTGTTTTTCCATATTTTTTGATGTTTATAATTCTGAATTTTTTTTTTTAATTTGCGGGTTTTTAATTTCATGAGTTTTTAAATAAGAAAAACTAAGGTTAAAAATTTGAATTGATCGCCAATTCTCAAAATTAAACTAAACTATGACTCTAAAATGATCCTAAGTGATCTGATTGTGTATAATGAAACATCTGAGCAAAGTAGTAATGGCGAAATGGATTTAAAAATTTAAGAATTTAGGAATTTATGAATTTAAGAATTTGAGTATTTAAGAATTTAAGAGTTTAAGGATTTAAGAATTAAAGAATAACAGAATTTAGAAATTTAATAATTTAAGAATTTAGGAATTCAAGAATTTAGGAATTAAGGAATTTAAGAATTTAAGAAAAAAATTAAGAACTAAAGAATATAAGAATTTTTGAATTTAAAAAAAAATTAAGAATGTAAGAATTTAGGAATTTAAAAATTTAAGAATTTAGGAATTTAAGTATTTAAAAAAATCAAGAATTTAAGAATTTAAGATCGAGCCAGCACTAGCCGAGCAGTCACAGGTCGAGGAAGTGGCAGCGCAGAGAGGCTCTAACTAATAAGCCGACGTCAACATTTCAAAAGGCATCATGTACTAAGGCACTCTCCAGGATCCCTTCGAAAGATTAGCTGCGCCAAGGGTTTGATTAGATTAGATTGGGATGTGTCATCAAATAAAATAAAACAAGGGTTCTTTGTTTGTTTGTCGAATCACTATTATTGTTTACAAATTTTACATATTATCAAACCATTACAAAAATAGCATATTGATAGGATTACATACTTAAGGCGATTAACTTAGATTAACCACTTTTAATTAGTTTTAATAGCATATTTTATTTACTTTCGGTTGTCTTAAGCAAGCAAAACAAATCTCGTAGAACAAAGTTTGAAAGGGGGTGGAAAACAATTAAATCGTAGGCTGTAGAATATTGTTTGTGAGTTTGCATTAACATTTTCAACAAGTGAACTTTTCTCTGTTTAGATATATTTTTGCTGGGTGTTTGGGATTGTGTGCTTACATCATTCTATTGTGTCGTGTTTGATAACTGGGTGAATTTTAAAAATACTCTTGATTAAAAGAAAACTTCTCCAACCCCCATTCACTGCTTCCTCAAATCCTCCGCCAGGAACGCCCCCAGCATGTGCTGCAACTCCTCGAGCGCGTACTCTTGCGGCAGGGGCAACTTTTCCAGCGCACTTCGCAGCAGGGCGCAGCTGTTGATGCGCGGGTCGGAGACGAAAAAGGACCGAATGAGGTACGCCAACCGTTGGGCGATTTCGCTCTGGCAGAGCCGATGCTTCGGCGTCGGACACGGGAACATCTTGATCACCGAGCACAGGTCGGACAGTTTGGGCTTGAGCTGCTCGAGGCGCGCCTCGGCCACCTCGTCGTCGATCGCGTCCCGAATCAGGTCAAACTGGAAGGGTTGGGAATTGTTAGTTATTGTTGAGGTTTGAAATTCAGTTGATTTTGCTACCTTTTCGTTCAACTCGATAAAGTCCTTCAGGATTTGTCCCTTGATGGACCAGTTGTAGATCTGCTTGACGTCCTCAAACTCTCCCAGCAGGGACTTCAAGTACGGGATGTCGTCTGCAAAATGCAAAATCAAATTAGCTCTAGCTCAAAGTTAATGTTCTAGAACTCACCATTGATGACGCAATCCGGCGCCAGATGCTCCATGATGACGTCGTGCGCCTGGGACCACTGCTTCGCGGCCAGCAGGTACTTGGCCTGCCGGTGGTAGTCGAACTGACTGCCGGCGCGAACCGCCTTCGCCCAGTGGATCCAGCACTCGGGAATGCCCAACTCGGCCACGATAAACTGCTCGCGGGCCAGATATTCCACGGCGTCGTCGTCGGATTCGTTGAGCTGGATGTGACGGTAGAGCAGGTCCTGGATGGCGAGTTCGCGGCGAGACCGGTCGTTGAGGTGGAGCAGCACGTAGATGGACCAGTGCCAGAGGTCGTGGTTTTCCAGTTGGTTCGCGAAGGAGAGATGAAGCTGGCTGCGGGACAGTTCCGAGCAGTGTCGATAGCCGAGGGTTTCCAGGGTTTGGAGGAGGAACCAGGACAGGCGGAAGTCCGAGGGGTCGGAGGTGTGGGTGGCCGGGTTGAGGAGGGCTTCCAGCGGGTGGGATCGTACGGAGAAGAGTTTGAGGAGGTGGAAGCGGATGTCCTGGATGGGTTTGGGGCTGGTCAGCTTGACGCGGGAAGTGTAGGAGGGCGTTGGGGGCAGGGCAAAGAACTCGCTGGCTTCGAAGGACTTTTCGTACGCGACGAGGGCGTCGGTTATGGAGGCGGTTGGCGAGCAGAGGTACCACAGGTGAAGGGCGAGGGACTTGAGCCAGTTGAGGTTCTCGAAGATGTTGATGGTTCCGTGGGTTGATGAGAGCAGTGGGATCCCGGCGATCAGCATGAACGCTTTGAGTCTACGCGGGTCGATGAACTTG
The DNA here is from genome assembly GCF_016801865.2 of Culex pipiens pallens. Classification (NCBI taxonomy): domain Eukaryota; kingdom Metazoa; phylum Arthropoda; class Insecta; order Diptera; family Culicidae; genus Culex; species Culex pipiens. The sequence goes on from NC_068937.1 coordinate 128,866,260, forward strand.
TCGGCTTCTACCGTTTGCCACGAGCTCAACTGGTGCTGGATGAGCTGCCGAACGGTTGGACCTCCGGAGATCTGCGCCAGCAGCATCGCCAGGTTGGTGTCGTTGCTCTCAAAAGCCAACTCGCATGCGTCCAAAACTTTGTGCGTGCCAATCAGCTCCAACAACTGGTCCAGATATTCCTGCTTCTTGGTCACCTTCTCCTTCGCGGACTGCTCCGTGACGACCTCCTCGATCCACTCGGAGAACAACTCTCGCCTGAACATGGTCGCCATGTGCGCGCTCTCCTCGACGTCCTCCAACTCTTCCCGGGCGCCCCACAACGCTGCACAAAGTGACCATACCTCGACGCACAGCGCCTCAAACGAAGAACTGCCGTCCGCAATCAAACGCGCCATCTCCAGATGATCTTCCAGCGCTTGATGCCGCCCGGATGCCACGTAGTACGGACACTCGCTACCTTCGACCTGCCGAACGTCGTCGTACTTCAGCTGAATCCTCAAATGGTCCTCCACACTCTTCCGGAACTCCGGAATGACCGCGCACGACCGAATCTGCAACATCTGCAGCGCCGCCGGAGAAAAATCCTTCCCCAACCGCCCCCTGAAGAACCCACTCAACTCTCCAACGTTCACCACCGCGCCCTTCTTCAACTCCGCACAATTGTCCGCCGTGCTCAGCTGGACCAACGCCGCCGGGAAGCTCCAGCCAACCCGGAACTTGCGCCCATGAAAGAACGCCAAGTCACTTTTATTCTCCAAAAAGCGCGCCAAAATTGACCGTCCCATCGGGATGCAAAGATCATTCGAGTGGACCAACTCCACCTTCGGCTTCACCACCAACGGCGCCGATCGTGGTCCAATCGGACGCGGAATCTCCACCGCCGTCTCCTTCGGCGGACGCTTCGCCTGAATCTGCTGCGTCGACGTCGCAAACAACCCCGGATAGCTGTCCAAACCCTCCGTCGTGTCAACGACCTTCGCCGACTTCGGAGACTCCACCGTCATCGACGGCCTCATGTACAAACTACTGGCCAACGTGCGACCCAACCCGAGGTACGGCTTGTTCGGCACCATCTGGTCCGGACTGTCCCGTCCTCCATCGGTAATCTCCGAAATGACCGACCGCCGGTCAAAGTCATCTTCCACGAAGAACGACGCCTTCATCAGCTGCAACTTGTGCGAGTCCTGGCCCAAGCCCAGCGCCAACGCCGCCGTCGGACTCGTCGGATTCGCCATCGTCGTCGACGTGACGTCGTTCGTCATCACCGAGTAGTTGAACTCGTCCAGCGATTTCTCCGCCGCGGCCAGTGGCTTCTGAACCTTCTTCCTCATCGCAACCGGAACGCTCATCTTGCTCTTCTTCGGATCAACCGGCGCCCCACCCCCTTCCTCATCGTCATCACTATCACTCAACCCGTACTTGGAAAAGTGCTCCACCTTGAACACCCAACTCCCGGTGTCCGGCCGGTACTCCAAGAACCTCGTATCGTGCTTGTCACACACCCGTCGCAGCTTGCCCTCGTAGTCCATCAGCGCCAGCCGCTGGGCGTCCTTGATCGGCTCGTGCAACGCCTTATCGTGCGGCCACACCTGGTCCAGCGTAATCTGCGCCTTCCGGTTCAGGCCCTGCCCGACCGGCGGTTTGTTCTCGTCGTCCGGGTAGATGATGACCTCCTTGTGGCGGAAGTGCACGATCTCGTCCAGATTGAGGCCCGCCACGTCGATCGGCTCGTTGAAGTACACGTTGCCGTAGCCCCGGCGGCCGATCGTAAAGTTCGCCACCACGCAGCGGCCCTCCTCGTCCATCAGCTGCAGGATCTCATCCAGCGACGGGATGGTGTAGTAGCTGGAAGGAACGGGGGGAAAAGGAGAGATTAGATCTGAGTGCAACCCTATAAAAAATTGACGTAACTCCTCCTTGTCGGGCCGACATTCACTCAAAATAGCCCGATAGGTAGTATGGTAGTGTTATTTTGTTATGTCATACATGTTCTTGAAATTAGGACAACCTTCCTCGACCTTATTTTTTTTTCAAATAAATTTTAGAAATTTAATAAATATATTCATTGAGAACAAAAAATAAATAAAACGTTACAATTATTTTTTGTTATTCACAAATTTCTGTTGAATTTTTAAAGTTTTAGATTTATTTAATTTTTAAATTTGAGATTTTCTAATTTTAAAATTTTGATTTTTTAACTTTAATTTTTTTTTATTTAAGAATGGAGTTCAATTTGTGGTGTAATTAGACAGTTTGCCCCATAAGAAATACATTGTTCACTACCAGTCGCGTCGGGTACTAGAATCACGTCGGGTATCTTAAAATTCAAGAACTTTAGAATTTCAGAATTCTTGTGTGTTTTTTATGAATTAAGAATTTTGAAAATACAAATTTTAAAAGCATGAAATTTGCGATTTTTTAAATTTTTATAGGTTAAGAATTTAATAATTTTAGTTTAATTTTTTATTTTCGGAACTTCAGAACTTTGTAAATCTAAGAGTTTTTTGTTCTTAATTTTTTTGGAATTTTACAATTTTAGAATTTAGATTTTTTTGTAAAGGAGCCATTACACTACCGCAAACAAAAAAACAAACTTGCACTTTTTCGTGTTTGACAGTTTGCGAAACAAACAAACATGGCAATATGTATGCGGGCTGACGTTTGTACAAATAAATCCAGGCAAACAAACAAAGCAGGCAAACTGTCAAAAAGTGCGGGTTTGTTTGCCGTAGTGTAATAGCTTCTTAACTTAGAATTTCAAAGGTTTTGAAATTATTTCCACAATTTTGAAATTTTTTTTTTTTCATTTTTGTTGAATAAACGTCAAAGCAGCTTTTTCAAAACAACAAAAGACTTTTGTGGAATTGGGAAATTCAAGGTAGGTTTCAATAAAAATGTTGTTGATTCAAACCTCGTACAGGCTGATTCTACAAAAAAAAATTCTGCGTGATAGAATTTCATAATATTTCAATTTTATAATTACCAGAATTTCAAAAAAAATCACTACTCAATTTTTTTATTCAGGAACTATTTTTTTTTAAATTTAGGACTATTTCAAATTTCACCATTAATTTTTTGTTACAGTTTGATTTTTTTCGGGCAAATTTTTTGAATTTTTGGATTTATTTTTAAATTTGTTTCCATTTTATGAATTTTTTAAATCCTAATATTTTATATTTTTAAACGTAAATTTTTGGAGTTTCAAAAGGGCGAAACCTTGGATGTAAACAAACAGTCTATCCCACTTGCTCTTGTGACAGTTCACGTTGAGTGTGTGCTTGTTAACATCCAACGTGTTGCCCTATTGAAGATTTATTACGGATATTTAACAACAGGGTTGCCAGTTTTCATATGGCTTACTATTTAAAAATCAATACTATTTGGCATCTTTTAAAAAATTTCTTCTTGAATTTACTAATATCACAATTTGGAAAAAAATATTTTTTGGATTTTGAAACTCTAGAACTTAACAATTTTAAATTTTGAGAATCTGAGATTTGTTTAATTTTTGGAATTTAAAAATACTTTAATTTATCTTGAATATTTTTCTTAAATTATTTTTCTATATTTATATATTTGCATTTTAGAATTTTAATTATGAATTTGTGTGAATTTTAAAATTCACAATTTTTTTCTTATTTTTTTTGTTTTTGATTTTTTTTTTAATCAAATCTAATCTAACCCTAGCGCAGCCAGTCTTTTGAGGGCATCCTGGAGAACGCCTTAGGTTGATTAACGCCTAGCATCCTCTTGTCATTATTAACAATTACAGTGCCCCATTGCATTAGATTGCATTGGAACATTATAAACGTCAAAGCGGCCAGGCCAACTGTGTAAAGTTAACCGCAAAGAAGATTCGTTGAATTGGATTGAGTTTGAGCACGAATGTTCAAACAACTATACATTTCTGAATCTTCTACAGTGGAGGAAGAAACGTGTGGATTTCCCGCTCACGTGCCTCTTTTTTAAGAGCAATGAATCGTTGGGAGCACAATGCTGAGAAGTTTTGGTGCTCCGGGACCCTCTGGGATGGGACATTGTATTTCCAGAAATGCCCTGTACACCTTTGGCATGGTTATAGCGCCACATCTCGCTCTTTTGCTTTGGAAGAATTTTTTAAATGACAAATTTTTAAATTTTCGAATTTTGCAGCATTTTGACTGAAAAAGGTACAATTTTAAGTAATGATATCTAAAAACAGGGTTGCCAGATCTAATGAGGCATTATTAAAATATTTTTAATAATAATTTTAATTGTTTTTAAGCATAACTTTTGAAGAAAACACTGTATTTTTATCTTCAAGATTCTAAAAATTTGAAAGATTTTTTGGCTTGTTGTTTTAACATGTTTTAGGTAAATAGTATGTAAATCTATCTATTTTTTTATATGCACCTAATCTCGGGTGAGTTTTCAAAAAGCCATAAGAGCCATCGACACCTCCGACTCTAATTTTCGTTTATTTTTAGTTGCAGGACGTGTAGATGAACAATCTCAAGCATTTTTGAAATTGGTTTTTCGTAAGTAGTTCGAAAACTGATGTAAAAATGGCTTTGTTTACCATTGGCTGTTACGTCCTTTTAAAAACTAATCCGAGTAATGTTTTGAAAAAGTAAGCGAGAAATCTAGTTTTGAGTGATATAATTTGTAGAACTCACCCCGCTCGCCGCAGCACAATCCCCGTCGGGTGCGGTTCCGCATCGTCCGCCGACACCGACACCGCGGAAACATCCGTCACGGTCGCGTTGACGGTTTCGTTCAGGAAGGACCGGTTCGACCCGGACAGCAGCGAATCGTTCATGTTGATCGGCGAGGTCGAACTGACCGAGTCCTTTTTGGTTGAGGCCGCCACCGCCCCGGTCGTCGCCATCGTTGAAGAGGAGGACGGTTGATTGGGTGGGGATGAGGTGGAGGAATCGAGGGACGGTTCTTTGGTGGGTTCGGGACGGGAGGGTGGTTGGGTTGAGGGGGCGAACTCCTTGAGGGTGCTGTCCAGGATGGACTCGGAGTGGAGTTGGGCTTGGCGTGCCTTTTCCAGGGCGTTCGATTGGAGCCAGGAGACACGACGGGAGGTGTCGGGGTTAAGGCCGGGCTCGCGGTCCGTTGGGATCTGGTTCTGGAAGGTTTCCTTGGTGGAGTCGTTGAGTTGGGAGGCGGTTGCGGCGGCTAGGGAGGATCGGTTTTGGATGGTGATTGTTGGGGTGGCGGATTTGGGCTTGATGATGAGTCGCTTGGCGTTCGGTTTGAGGGAGAAGGACTCTTCCAGGGTGCTGTCGTACTCTTCGAGGCCTTCGAAGAGGGATTTCTTGGAGAGGGTGGCGGCGCCGACGGGTTTGATTTTGACGCCGGAGCCGGTTACTTTGGGGGAAACCTTGAACTGCTGGTTGGCGCCTTCGAGGATGGCTTTTTGGGCGGATGGGTTGGTCGGTTTGAGCGAATCTTCCGAAGCTCCCGAGAGGGGTTTGATGTCCTTGAAGATGGGGTTGTCGCCGTACGGGGAGGTGACCATAGCTAGGATCTGCTGGTGGATTGGGACGGCAGCTTGGGCGGGTTGACCTTGGGCGCCTCCGAGGACGGTGTTGTTGCCGATTCCGCCAAAGGAACCTGTTCCGAGGCCACCGAAGGTGTTCGTTCCGCCTCCTAGCGTGGAAGTGTTTCCAAACAGGCTGGTCGTTCCGAGTCCGCCGGGTTTGTTGGCGGTGTTGCCGAACAGCGAGCCGGAACCTGTGCCAAAGTTGAGTCCTCCGCCGAAGGTGCTTCCCGTTGAGGTGGCCGTGTTGAGGCCAAACGTTGGCGCCGCCGGTTTGTTGAAGGTTCCACCGAAGAGCGATCCTCCGGCGGTGCTTGTGGCCGTTCCGAAGCTTCCAAAGGCGGGAGCGGTTGAAGTTGGGTTTTGGCCGAAGCTGCTTCCCAGCGGAGCGAACGTGTTGGCCGGTTTGGCTCCGAAGAGGCCACCTCCCGTGGCGGTGTTGGTCGCCGTGTTCGATCCAAATCCGAAGCTGGTTTGAGTTGTTTGCGCGCCGAGTCCTCCAAACGCGCTTTGTCCGGGTGCGGCGGTTGCGGTTCCACCGGAAAACAATCCCCCAGCGGGTTGCGCTTGGTTCTGCGTGCCGAACCCTCCAAACGTGGACTGCGGTTGGCCGAAGGTGTTGGTGGCCGCCGGTTGAGGCTGCGTTTGTCCAAAAAGACCCGTCGTGGCCTGTCCAAAGGCTGGTTTGGCCTGGCCAAGTCCCCCAAACGTGCTGGTATTGGTTTGGCCAAGCCCTCCGAAGCTGGTGTTGGCCGCGGTCGTTCCGAACGTCTTTCCAAAGGTGCTTCCTGTCGCTGCTCCAAATGCCGGTGCCGCCGTCGTTCCGAAGGTGTTGGTCGTGGTTCCTCCGAACAGACCCGTGCTCGGCTGGGAAGTTGTGGTCGTTCCAAACAGCGATTGCGTTGGCTGAGCCGCTGGTGCTCCAAACGGAGTTGCCGCCGGAGTAGCTCCAAAGAATCCTCCCGGAGTCGCTCCCGCTTGCGGTCCCTTCCGATTCGCTTGATAATCCTCAATCCTTAGCTCCTCAACCGACTTGTTTTCGTACTCCTTCATGAACGTAATGCAATGCTGCTTCGTCTGAACCTGGTTCGATTGGCCGTTCTTCATCAACGTGTCCGTCGAGGGCGTCGGCTGGTACTTGACCACGGCGGTTCCATTGCCGGCTCCGACGACGGGAGTTGCCGCCCCGAATGCCGGCTTGGCCGCCCCAAACAACCCCCCTCCAGCTTGGGTTTGTCCTCCGAAAAATCCTCCCGTCGTGGTTTGACTCGTGCTGGCCGCTCCAAACAACGACGTCTGCGCTGCCGGCTGGCCAAACGCCCCAAACCCGGCTGGCTTGGCCGCTCCAAACGCCGAATTGTTGTTATTATTCCCAAACAGTGACGTATTCGGTGCCGTGTTATTCTGCGTTCCAAACAGGGACGTCTGCTGGGGTTGCTGCTGTTGGGGCTGCCCGAAAGCTGAAATCGAAAAAAAATCATGAATGTTCCTGTCCGCAAATTGCGTCTTAACATTAGAATGCAGAATGCAGTGACGTCACCCACCTCCAAATCCGCCCTGCGTCGTCGTGGTCGCTCCGAAGGCCGGCGCCGCACTAGTGCTCGCCCCAAACAAACCCCCCGCGGGTGCCGTTTGGCCAAACAGCGATGGAGCGGCCTGCGGCGTCCCGAAAGCCGGAGTCGCCCCGAACGCCCCCACCGTCGTGGCCGGTTTGCCAAAGGTACTGTTCGCGGCCCCGAACGGACTGGCCGTTGCCTGGTTGCTCCCGAACGTTCCGAACCCACCGGTCGTACCGGTCGTCCCGAATCCGCCCGGTTTTGCACCAAACATCGCGATTTAAACTTTTTTTTCTTTATTTACCAAACAAAACAACAAGTTCCAAAACTTTCACCAACTTGATTTGTTTTGAAATCGCTGCCGTCTGTCAAAGTGACACATCAGTGCGAACGACAAAAACGCGCCAACATAACCTCACACTTTTGCGAAAAGAAAAAAAAACACCAAGAAAAAGGAAATCGATTTTTGACCTGCGAACGCGAAACCAGCAACTACGGCACCATCCGACGCGATCCGGAGCCGTTTTCGAGCGGTTTTCAGCGGAGAATCGAGATCGGCGGCAGCTGCGAGAGGTTTTGGTCGCTTCCAGCCGGTTTTACGGTGGTTTCTCACTGTTTTTGCTGCTCGAAAGTGCACTCTTTTCACGCGCGTTGACACTCGGGCGGCGGTGGAATTGATTTCGGTTTGACTTGAGTTTGACAACTGTCAAGGGGGTAGAGCGGTGCAACGTTGAATGTCAGGTCGCGCAACATTTTTGATGTTGTGTCTGTGCGACATCAAAGTTGACCGTCTTCTCAATAAAGGAGAAAAGCTCGGAACTTAACCTCAAAGGTAAATAACCAAATGAACTTTTTTGACAGGTGTCAGTGCCGGGACTTAGCATTAAAAATTAAAATTTTGTTCCGGCTGTTCCGTTTTGCATGGACACTAACACGGTTAGGAGCACGACAAGGACACGGCCACGGGAATGTCCAGGAACAGGCACCTACACGGCCAGGGACACGAAAACGGTCAGAAGCACGGGCACGAACACGGGCAGGAGTCCGGACAAGGAAACGGCCTAGAGCACGGCCACGGGAACGACCAGGAACACCTACGTAGTCAGGTGCACGTACACGAACACGGCCAGAAGCACGGACAAGCACACGGGCACTAATACGGAAAAAAAAACTCGGGTTATGACGTTTCGCGCAATCGGAAGCAAATTCAAATTCAAAAACTGCTAAGTCCCGATTTGACACCTGTCAAACCACTCAAATGGCACTCACAAAATGAATACTGAGTTCTTTGAGTTCATTTGCTACGTCACGGTTTTCTTGTCTATAGGGTCCCAAAGCTCTATGTAAATTTTTCGATGGATCAACTATGGGGCATTAGGGCACAAAACCAAAACGTAAACATTCGGGATTATTCCACTATTCCATTCATTAGTACGCTCCCTACATGCCCTCCAAGAATCAGATTGATAGCAAACAATTTACCATTGAAAAAATCAAAAACACAAAAGGGCACATAACAATTTTCACTCCAAACCAAAAAAAATGTTAATATGTGCCCTTTTGTTTTTCGTTAGTTTTTAGTAGTTGTGGAACTTTTTGTGTTATAAAATGAACTTTTCATACATTCTTAACACTAATTCACTTCAAAACAAAGTTTGGTTTACTTTTCACCAAGCATTTCTGCAGAAAAAAACTTCGTCGAAATACAATATTTAATACGGTCCCGCGGCTGCTGTTCAGTACTCTTTTGAAGAATTTTTATGTTTTACATAACTTATCTACACCATTCAATCACAAAACTTCACCAATTATCAAAATTTCCACTGAATCCTTCATTATTTCTAACTAAACAAAAGGACCCATAAACATCATTCAAAACATCAATCCGGCGACAGCGCTTTAGTGCCCTTTTAATTCTCTTCGAAATTGCATTTAGAAAGGGCCCATTATGAACAGCAGTTGGAAAGCTAAAAGGGCCTAATAACGAGATTTTTTAAAATTATGATTTTTATTGCGAAAATCAACAAAAAATAAGAAGCATTAAAGCAGAGTTGAAGATAATGATGTAATTTATCGAATCGTCAGTTAAAATGCCATCAGTCAAGCTTCTTTTTTAAATAGGAATTGAAACAAGTTGTCCACTTTTTGAAGCGATTTTCTCGAAAGGCGGTTTTTGGTTTTGTGCCCTAGTGAAATGTTTGGCTCGATCTTAGGATTTTAAGGTTTTATGATTTTAGAATTTTATAATTTTAGAATTTTAAAATTTTAGAATTTTAGAATTTTAGAATTTCAGAATTTTAGAATTTTTGAATTTTAGAATTTTAGAATTTTAGAATTTTAAAATTTTAGAATTTTAGAATTTTAGAATTTTAGAATTTTAGAATTTTAGAATTTTAGAATTTTAGAATTTTAGAATTTTAGAATTTTAGAATTTTAGAATTTTAGAATTTTAGAATTTTAGAATTTTAGAATTTTAGAATTTTAGAATTTTAGAATTTTAGAATTTTAGAATTTTAGAATTTTAGAATTTTAGAATTTTAGAATTTTAGAATTTTAGAATTTTAGAATTTTAGAATTTTAGAATTTTAGAATTTTAGAATTTTAGAATTTTAGAATTTTAGAATTTTAGAATTTTAGAATTTTAGAATTTTAGAATTTTAGAATTTTAGAATTTTAGAATTTTAGAATTTTAGAATTTTAGAATTTTAGAATTTTAGAATTTTAGAATTTTAGAATTTTAGAATTTTAGAATTTTAGAATTTTAGAATTTTAGAATTTTATAATTTTAGAATTTCAAAATTTAAGAATTTTAGAATTTTAGAACTTTAGAATTTTAGAATTTTAGAATTTTAGAACTTTAGAATTTTAGAATTTTAGAATTTTAGAATTTTAGAATTTTAGAATTTTAGAATTTTAGAATTTTAGAATTTTAGAATTTTAGAATTTTAGAATTGACATTTTAGTGAAAAAATAGCATAATTTTCAAACTCAAATAAAAAAGTGTTCCATCCAGATATCAACTCGGCTCGACCTGCAGCTTGTATGGGACATCTGGGACTACCATCTGAGACTGAGAACGCTTTGGGTAAGGCAGTTTAATATATTAAATAGACACTTTTACTTTTAGTGATTTTTTTGGTTGTAAATTTTTGCTCGGGGGACCCCTTAGATCCCATTTCTTGGTGATAATTTTATCGTATTCGTGTTTCTGAGACAATTTCACAATAGAAACATGTATAAAAATGTTTATTTTCATCCATTTTAACCCTTTAAAAAATAAAAGTTAAAAAAAATCTTCGATTCACATTTATTGAAAATCAACTTCGTTTCCAAGAATACTAGATGACACCAGAAAAAAGCCGCTTCTCAATTTTTTTTAACTTTCATTTTTTGAAGGGTTAAAATGGATGAAAATAAACATTTTTATACATGTTTCTATTGTGAAATTGTCTCAGAAACACGAATACGATAAAATTATCACCAAGAAATGGGATCTAAGGGGTCCCCCGAGCAAAAATTTACAACCAAAAAAATCACTAAAAGTAAAAGTGTCTATTTAATATATTAAACTGCCTTACCCAAAGCGTTCTCAGTCTCAGATTTTAGTCCCAGATGTCCCCTACAAGCTGCAGGTCGAACCGAGTTGATATCTGGATGGAACACTTTTTTATTTGAGTTTGAAAATTATGCTATTTTTTCACTAAAATGCCAATAACTCGTGCAATAACTCCCTTTAGAAATAACCAATTGAGATGCTCTACCCTGCATTTTGTTGCATTTTTTAAGCCCTTTCAGATGCATTTTGAATTTTGAAATTAAATTGAATTTTGCCTAAGTTATAGCCTTTTTAAGATTTTTGACGTTTTTGAACCTTCAAACTTTGTGTCCCGATTTGCCCCACTTCCCGTTGACCTAGAGTGCTCATATTTTGGCCAGATGCTAGTTATATATGTACAAACAACCCCTGAAAATTTCAGGCAGATTGGTGAGGTCGATGCGAGATGGGTATGCCACTGACGAACTGACGTGCCACCAGGAACAAATTGGTCGATCATTTTTGACCGCACACTGTTTCTTTTTCTTTCTACTGTTCTCTTCTTCGGCGATTGTCAGAATTCGAGTTTGACGTTTTGTCAGATCAGCTGTTTCCTTGCTGTGAAGAATTCTGGAACAACATGTGTAAATGGCGGATAAGAGTTGGAATGGAAATGTTACGAAAAGTCTAAAAGATAGCCTAATTTGGAAGTTTAACGAAATTTCTTGCCTCATTTCACATTAAATAATGCAAGATTTGTAAAATATTCATCTTTTAGTTCAGAATTTGCAAAAGTTTTCAGGCTTCAATAAGTTTTCCCCCATTTTCATTTGTTGTTCCTGAAAGTTTCTCAGCAAGTGCAGCCGAGCATCTGTCAAATCGTCTGTTTGACAATCGCTGATCACTGAGGGTGAGTGAGAAGGAAGATAGGAAAGTGCGGTCAAGTTTGGATTCGGGGTGGCACGTCAGTTCGTCAGTGGGTATGCTTTGCTCGTGGACTCGCTCTTAATACATATTGTGTATTTTTAGCAGTGCACACCGCGATGCTACAAAATGGCTCGCGCGACGCGACAATATGTGTCGCATCGCAACACGTGTCGATGAAAAAGAAAAACTCGAGTTTCAACTGTCAGTCCACCAAATTTGTTTCGTCGTCGGCGCGTCGCGAGTTGTGTCGAGCCCTCGGTACCTAAAGGACCGTTTTTTCCTCCGATCGGATTTGTTGTGCGTTTGTGGCGTGTAGGAATCTTCCGGCTGTGGTCCCGCACACGGAACCGGTTGCGTGTAGTTGAATGTTTGCGGTATTTCCGGCGCGGAACACCATTTTTGCGGGGCGACTCTTTCTGCGCTTTCGCCGTGCCAAAGTTAGAAGGTAGCAAACGAGGAACTTTACGGGCTGATTTTTGCAGTTTTCCACGGGAAAATTACAACAAATTGGTGAGTAGAGCAGGAAGATTGCTTTAAATTGGTTAAAACATGTAGAAAAGTTGGTAAATTAGTTTATTTTTGAGTGAAATATAGCTAACAAAAAAAAAAGTGGGGTTATGTCAGCAAAAAAAAGGCAACACTGAAGAAAAAGCTCCCCACTTCTCCATCGAAAGGGATGCACGGAAAGTGGGTTTGCGGGAGGATCGTTCCTCCGAGAACCGGTTTTTCGGTCCCACAGAAGAACGGAAATGATCCGCATTGCTGTCCCTTCTTCAGTGAGAAATTGTTTATTTGTGCAAGAAAATTAAGCTGTGAGAAATTGAAGAAAGTTCATACATTTTTCACCTCATAAATCAGTTACAAAACTCTTCTTCTTGCATTTATTCTACTAAAAAAAAAGAAAAAACAACTAGAAATTATCGCCACCTCCTCTTTCATCCATCATTTTATGCTTTTAAATTTGAAACCAAATCTTTGTTAGGCAAGCAAACGCGAAGCATACAAAATAAGGATAAACTAAAATTGGGAAGATTAGGTAGAAGAAGATGTCCGTTTCTCCCACGAACCTTGGAACATGGAACAACAACACACACTTGACGACCAAGGGAAGCTACATAATGTCTACAATTTGATTTAAAGTTTACGCACACATTCACTCAATGAATGAATCTCACGGTGCAGGGAAAAAGAGTTTAGAATAATATTTGTTTTGCCTTTTGTTGAATGCAAAAACATATTATTACATTTTTAGATTTTTAATGCTACCTGAAAAGACGAAATTATAAAATAATTTAGCATAGAGATAGGTATTTTAGTAATGGTAAACTTCATAAATTTATTCGATTAGAAAATATTATTTTGTGAATTCAACGCATATGTCTTGCTGTAAATCGAATCATTTTTCCTGCTATAAACAATATTTATTAAAAACATCACAATACTGTTGAAAACAAAATCAATCTCAATTTTCTTAGGATTTTGGATAACTTTTTCATTTTTTTTATGAAAGCAGATTAGGGTAAATTCTCGTATGTTTGGCAGGTTAAGCTCTCGCTCCTAACTCCATCCAATTTACTGATTTTCACTATTTAAACAACTAATTTTGCAAAACTTATGATAGAAACTTACTTGCTCACTTCTTTTTGAGCTATTTATCACTCGATTTCAGTTGAAAACGCTTTTAATTAGCTTTAATTGAATGTCAAAGTTCTGACCTGCCAACATTAGAGGCACGCTGGAATTAGATGCTGTTCCCCTAAATAAGGCTGTTTGTTGCAAATAATTTTCTAAGTGTTGTGCAAAAACTCATTTTTAATATATTTCTTAAATTGACTTAATCCAACTAAATCATGTTGTAGCATTTTAACATTATTAAAGTTTTTTTTAATCAAATTTTCACAAAATACCGTATTTTTTAAAATACTCAAATTTTCATAATTCACAAACTGGGTACCAAATGAAGCGAAATTTTTAATGCAATTTTGAATTTATTACGGTGTTTTTTTTTACAATTTTTTTTTACAAGTAACCGTAAAAAGGCATGCGTAGTTTTGCTTCCCCAGCTTCCCCAAAATTCTCACTGGGGTTTTTCGATACCCATATTGCAAATTATAACAATCTGAGTATTTTTTAAAAAATATGATACTCTGTGAAATTTTTTATATTTTACAAAGAATGTGAAAATTAAAACAATATTTTGTTTCGTTTTTACCCATGTTCCGAATTATGAAAAAAATGAGTATTTTCGATAAAAAAATGTATTTTGTGAAAAGTTTTTTTTTCTCGTTTACAATGTCCATGTTCGCATAAATATCTCATATGCAAAAACAGCAAGCTGGGAAAATGGTAAGTGAAGTCTATCCCACACGTAAGGCTACGTGTTAAGTTTGAAAAAATAGAATTATTTTGAAATTTATTATACAGTCCAGACTCGATTTTTTATTTTTATTTTCATTTAACATCAAATTCGAGTTATGCGGCCCCAAAGTGGCCGCAATATTGCCCGCCATCTCTGATTTAAAAATTCTAAATCACTTTAGATCACTTTTTTCACAAAATGGGTATCAAATTAAGCAAAATTTTGAATAATTTACAGTGTTTTTTTTTACAAGACTATTTTTTTACAAATAACAGTAAAAAGGCTTCCCCAGCTTCCCCAAAATTCTCACTGGGTCTTTTGATACCCATATTGCAAATTATAATAATCTGAGTATTTTTTTTAAATGATACCCTGTGATTTTTTTTGTATTTTACAAAAAAAATATTTAAGGGTGTGAAAATGCATACAAAATTTCGCATCGTTTCTGCACATATTGCGAATTATAAAAAAATTAGTATTTTCGATATAAAAACGTTACTTAATACACCTTTAGGTGGTTGGTGCCTTCCTCTCATTTATAGAGTGATTCCAACCCCCCTAAAATCTACATGGTTTATGGATCGCCCCTAACGTGATCGTAGTACCAAAGGGGTCCTAATAAAAATAAGTGATGAGTAAAAAAAAACAGACTGCCTACAGACTTTTTGTCTAGATTGTACATACACCGCCATGGGGAAACAGATTGAGGTTATGTAAATCTAGAGCATTTTTTAAACTGCTAGTAATTTTAGATAGGTAAGTCAGACCTTGAAAATTCTTAATCCACAAGAAAGGTCATTTCAGAACCTTTCAAAAAATACATAATATGGCAGGTTTCCATGCAAAAACCACTCTTTTTTGCAAATTGTTAAATTTATCCAGGTTTTTAAGCGAAGATGGCGTTCGAATGTTGAACGTCCGAAATGTCAAAATCGCGCAGTAGCACCAACATTAGAAAAAAAATGCGGCTGTCATGCCATGGCACACTTTTTTCGTAATGTTGGTACCACTGCGTGATTTTGACATTTCGGGCGTTCACCATTCGAACGCCATTTTCGCTTAAAAAGCTGGATAAAAAAATATAAAAAATTTAAAAATTGAAATAACAAGTCATAGTCTCAACATTTGAATGCAAAAACTCTTTTTAAATGCATTTTACACTAGTTCAGTCGTTTTGCAATCATTGGTTTTCAAAAAAGTAACATTTGACGAAAACAAAAAAAAAATTAGCTAAAAAAACTTTTTGCGATACTAAACACTGAAAATTCTCAAAAATTTAAAAAATGTTTCAATCAACCTAAACATACTTAAAATGATTTTGAACGCAGGGTAATGCATTTTAAATCAATTTCAGCTTATTGCACTGAAATTTCTATGAAAATTTTTAAGTTTTTTGAAAAAAAATTGCCCTTTGATTTTTCAGATAACTTTAAAGGGAGGGGGGGCAAAAACTTTAAATAAAATTTGCCTTATTAACACAAATTTAAATATTGGAATAACAAGTCAGAATTTCAACATTTTATTGTTGACGAGTTGATAGATAAATGTAGGGGAAGGTGGGGCGAGACGACCATATGGGGCAACAGGAACAATCACTCGTACGGCTGTAATTTTTACAATTTTGATTATTTCCAGTATGAGGAATTGTTGCTAGCAATGCAATTAGCTGATTTTACCACCACATAACCGCCAAAACGACGTAAACGCCACGGGGCATAAGATTTAATGAAGTTTTTTTTTCAAAACCCTTGTTGTATAATATTTGGAAAGTACAAAATAAAGCTTAGGGTTCGTTTTAAGGCTCATTTTATCAAAACGCTATTTTTCCTAGATCAGTAGTGTCGCTACCAATGACATGCACCTATTACAAAGTATGATTTAACTTTTGGTTATTTTTGTTGAGAGCTTTTAAAAAATCTTGTTCAGGTGGGGCAAGTGTACCATATGGATTTTTAGCATGGAAAAAGTTACGAATTGCTGCAACAAAATATTTTACTGGGAAATAAATACATGAAAGTACTGATAAACAATTGTTTAAAAAAATTGTCCATGCAAAATATAGTGATACTATGAAAATTTACTATTTATCATCTAAGTAATATTTTTTTCGTAAAAACGATAAAATGTTTAGTAAAATATTATTATTTAATCTATAAATGGAAGAAACCTTTGAAATACATTCTAATCTGATGTATCTAAGTGATAACAGTTCGATTGTTAGCAAATTAACATGTTTATTCATGCATTGTTCCTCTTGCCCCAACGGGTTGCTCGTCTTGCCCCACTAGGTGAGTAGAACGTACGGAAAATCAAAAATTTTAAAATCAATTTTTTACATTAAAAAATAGGATTTTTCAAAAACTTGTTCTAACAAAGTCTTAGTCAAGACCTAGAATAAGATGATTATAATAAAATCAGACAGATTTTTTAACTTTTTAATGGGTTATAACGAGCATTTCCTTAGCTTGTTACACTTGCCCCACTTTCCCCTACGACTCGCGTTACAAAGTCATCATTTTGCAACTTGTTACATAAACTACCATTTTAACAATATCCAAACACCACTGATCTGCGCTGTTAGCAGATCCTAAATTTCGAACCGAACTAAAAAGCATAAACTGCAAAAAGAAAAACGCTCACAATGAAAGGCACGAGTCGAACACGACGATGCTCTTGAAATGTTTAAAAAACGAAGGATCGTTCCTTTTTCTCCATCCTTCTACCAACCAGCATAACAAGTAGTAGCAGAGAGCAGGTAGAGGAGAAGAAGATATAATTTTTCGACCCGAGTCGAGCCTCCTCCTCCCCGCGTTGAAGTTGCTAAACACTCCTCTTCTTTTCACCTTCGTCGCAGTCGTCGCAGTCGTTCCAAAAATCATGTGTTTGTTCGCTTTCAACGTTTCAACCCAGACACTCGGGCCAATCTTGTCCCTCCGCGGTTCTCCTTTAAGTCGCGGCGGACCACACTTTAGAGCGATCGTTGTTGTTTCAGTTTCAGTGCAGGAATTAGTCATCGTCGGAGGCTCGTACGGATCGAATCGAAAACTTAATTACTCTCTATGCTTTCGCGACGGAACATGTGTTTTACGATTATTGTGAATTTTAAATATTTGAAAAGATGATTTCCCCTGAAAATAGTGCGAACGATAGTTGTATTTCTAGTGGAAGGTACTAACATCAAATCTAGAACAGTTAGCCAGTTAAGCCAGTAGTGATAGTGATTGCATCATTCACCAACTAGAAAGAAACACGCGTGTGCTTAAAACTCTACCTTAACCGCTTCTTTATTTTTATTTTTAGCCACCCAGCTAACCCAGAATCGTCCAACTGCCGCCAGGACTCCTCCGCCGGGTGTCGTGCCCCGTTGTTGACGGTCCGGAAGACGTTCGAGATGGTCGACTCGCAGGACATGAACCACCAGGCGTACGGCGGCGGTGACGAGCATCACCAGCAGCAACAGGCGTGAGTTTTGATTATTTCAAAAATGTAGAAAGATTAACGTTTTAGATTTACGCTTATAAACGTTTTCAAATTATCTACCTAACAAACTTATGGGAACGTAACCAATTATTTTTTGTGGAGGTGTGTCCCGGTTGCAGTGTGGAGGAATTGTGTGGAAATGAAAAAAAACGGAACACGGTTCCTCTGGCAACACCAGGTGTAAAACCTCCACGTCAGCCTGTTCTGAGTTGGATTAGTTAACGTTATCTAGCTTCAAAACGTATTTGCTTTGGAGAATTTCTACTTTCACAGATAAATATGCTAGAAAGTATCTCGGAAACGGAATCGACGTACATAACACCTTATAATGTAGAAAGTATCTAAACACATGATATCAATGTGCATTTTTTGTGTTAAAAAAGGTGCATTTTTTTGTTTTCAAGCGATAAATGTAATGAAAAGCACATACGATTTTTATCAGTGTTTAAACCAAAGTTTTCCTACCAAGGGGTTTGACACTTCGACGTCATCGTGCTATCTTGTCGCACCCGCCATTTTGACGTTCCGAGAAAAACGCGTTTTAATGTTTGACCTTGAATAAACAAAAACGAAAGCACGCAATGTAAACAATAACAAACACGTTTTGTTTGGCTGACCATTCTGTGCATTGTCCCAAAGTTTGGTTGAAGTTGGTTGCTGGAGTCCCGAGTTATAATTACAAATGTTTACGGTAGTCTAGCTTGTACGTGCGACAAACGCATCCTGACTTTTTTAGCCTGAAATCCCTTTGGCCTTTTGTCGCACTTTCATCAATTTTCATGGAGTGACAAGATAGCACGACAAGATTGAAACTACTTTCATATGTAAAGTGACAAAAATGCACGGAGTTTTTTCGGTTTTTGTTGAATATCTCAAGATTGAAATCAAATTTTGGGGATCTGTGAAGGTCAAAAGGTGAGGCATTGTGAGCTGCACAAAATGGCGTTCTTAACTCAATTTGGCCCAAAATGCACGTACGACAAGTTAGCACGATGGCGACGACTTGTAATCGACTTACATTTCTGGAGCAACATTTGAAAGGGGCGGTACGACATTGCTCTTACGGCCTTTCGTCCCATTTAAACGCGTGTAATGAAAGGCCGTAAGAGCAATGTCGTACCGCCCCTTTCAAATGTTGCTCTGGATTTTGGACGCGGGACGTTTCGACGTCAACAATTGGGTCCCAAAAAGAAACTTAGATTGCAGATATTATTGTTTACAGCGATAAAGCTTATTTTTCTGAGTACAATGACCCTTTGTACGACCACAAAGAGTTTAAAATGGATTTTTAAATCAATTAGGAAAAATTAACCTCGCGGTCCTCCTTGACAGAAAAGTTCCTACTTGACAGCTCGTTCCAAGGGGACCATAGTTGATCCATCGAAAAAATGTTATCTTGTCAATTTTTTTTCTGCATTAAAATGAAAAAAAGTGATCAGAAATGGTTTTTAATCGTGTTTTTTACCGTTGTGCATAAAAATTGACATAGGGCTTTAGTACCCAATTTATAAAAAAGTGTCTAGCTTAACAAAAAATAAAGCTTCAATGATATGTGATCCCAAAGAAAAGTGCAAAACATGAAATCAAATTTGCAATGGCCTATTTTTGTTGAATTCAATTGGTTTACGTTATTTTGACAAATAAGAAATAGTCAAAATGTAACATAATAACGATTTAAAATTGTTGAATTTTTATTTTTGGTATAATTAAAAAAAAGGGTTGTCCTTGGGCTCTCGTTTAGGTCGCGGAACTAAATAAACTACTTTTTTAAAACTAAATTTCCAATTTCAAGCTGAATTAAAAAAAATGATCGAAAGATTTACACACAAAATGCTTTATACATTTAACAGAAAAAAAATTAACCCTCTACTGCCCAAATTTTTTTTTCGACAATTTTTATTTTTCCCGTGTTCAGGAGGTCATTTCGAGCAACTTTTGTTCTACGAAAAACTTTACTTCTCTTGTTTTATGTTTTTGGTTTTTAATTTTTAGTATTTAAATCTGCATTTCCAGATTTTTTTGAAAAGGTCCTATAAGCTATTGCCTTTCATATGTTTATACTGCCGTTCTACGCATAATTGTCCCATGTCATTTTTGGACGATTTTGACTTTTTGACATTTTTAAGTTTAGTTTGATATAAACTTTAAGAAAAACACATAAAATCTAGTACTTTGTTCGGAAACTCATCAAAAACAACACCAAGTCTGTTTGTCCCATCGTTACACTTCTACGCATAATTGTCCCACCAAGTATTTTCTTTAACGGAATCATTACTTTTACGAAGTATTGTGTCTTGTTTACCTGTTGGTTAGCAAGAGGATTACTAATAAGAGTGATAAACTGCTAACTGGGATGATTCGGGACTTAAAGGATGAATAGGGACCCACGGGACAATTAAGCGTAGAATCACAGAAATCGGAAGAAAAATTTCAATCGCGTTTTTCTCAGATGCACATTTTTGAACATGGGACAATTATGCGTAGAACGGCAGTATAGGACCTAATAAAAAAAAAGTCGAGATTTATCTTGCTTTGTTTGTTTGTTTTTGGTAGTATTTGGCCTACTCTACCACCTCCTATAATTACATTTTGCCTATCTATTTTTTATGTTTTTACAGTAACTTTTTCAATTTTTGCATGTTTTTCACATTTTCTGCTATAAAATGGCACCATTATCATTTAAATTGTAAATAAATGCGTAGAGGCACAGTATGGGGCACTAGAAAAATTACTGCATACTTCTTTTTACTTAAAATACAAGAATTTCAATTCAATTCAATTCATTTTATTTACCGAAATAACAATTTTACATCTTGTGTGATTGGCTGGTTCATAGAGATATGGTGTTCCTTGCAACTATTTCTTTTTCATTTACCGCTTGGTAACAGAAGGTTCTTTAAATGCAAATAGTCAAAAACTAGGGAAAATTTGGCCAAAAAAACCTAGTGAGATCGTAACTTGGGGTTCCTTAAAACTAATATCACAGAAGAGTGGTGGGGTCGAGTTCTGCTCCATTACAGGGGAAGGATGGCTTCTATCAGTGGGTTGTCCGACATCTGGCAGCTGGTCCGGAACTTCTGGAACAGGCGATCGATAAACTGGTCGATCGTCTCCAGTTCGGCAAGCTGGTGGAGATCATCGGTGGGGTGCCACGGATTGAGGTTGTGGATCATCTTCAGCAATTTGTTCTGCATCCTTTGAAGCTTTTTGCGGTGGGTAGCTGCGCAAGTTTTCCACATTGGAGATCCGTACGTCAGGACTGCACGGAAAACGCACTTGTAGAGCAACAGCTTGTTGTGGAGTTGTAATCGAGAGCGGCGGTTCACCAGCGAGTAGAGAGCCTTCGTCAGGTTTTTGCACTTTTTGAGCGTCTGGTCGATGTGCTTGTCGTAGCGAAGCCCGGTGTCTAGGACAAAGCCTAGATACTTGGCCTCTTTGGACCAGTCCACCTCCAATCCACAGACTTTAACCTTGGAACTCGGGAGGTACTTGGGCGCTCTTCGGCGCGTAAAGTAGATGGCTTGCGTCTTGGAAGGGTTGATTTTAATCCTCCACTTTTTTTGAAACTCCTCCAGACGGTTCTGAGCAGCTTGAAGTTTGATTGTGACGATTTTCGGATCGTTGTCTGTTGCAAAGAAGCCAGTATCGTCAGCAAAGAACGCATACGACACTCCGTCAATCATCAGTACATCAGCAGTGAAGATGTTGTACAGCGTTGGGCTTAGAACCGAGCCTTGGGGCACGCCACAAGGTATTCCGTGGATGGTCGACATTGCACCGTTGACGTTCACTTGAAAACTTCTGCCCTTCAGGAAGGAGTGCAACATTTTGACAAGATACAGTGGGAAGTTGGCTACTATCAGCTTGTGGACAATAGCTTCCTGCCACACCGTGTCATAAGCTTTCTCTACGTCCAGCATCAGCATGCCCGTAGATTTCTTCGAGGCAAATCCTTTCTTGACTGCTTGCGCGATCCTCACGAGCTGGTGGTTCGTCGAATGCGCTCGCCTGAATCCGAATTGCTCGTCGGGGACGATGCGGTTGTTGTCCAAGTGTCGGTTCATTCGTGCGAGTATTATCCGTTCCAGGACCTTACTGAGCGTACTCAGCAGGCTTATGGGACGATAGTTTCCGGGTTGCGTGATGTCCTTATTCGGCTTTGGTACAGCTACCACCAACGCGTGTTTCCACGCAGCAGGAAAGTAGGTCAGCTTCAGGCAGGCATTGTAGATTTTTGTGAGGTAGATTAGTCCTTTTCGTGGAAGGTGCTTCAGCGTTATGTTCCGCAGACCGTCTTGACCTGGTGCTTTCCTGTTTTTCAGCTTCCGGAAGATAGCTTTAATCTCACTTGGCTTTGTGTATGTGGACCAGTCGTCGTTGCTTTCGTTCGCCTCTGTCACCAGCGACATCGAACGCGCTACCTCATCGTGCACGGAAGGGTCTCCCGGCAGGGTGTTGTCGTGTGCCCTTGCGAAACATTCAGCAAGCACTCTGGCTTTCTCCGCGGGGGAGATGACCAGGCCATCATCAATACGAAAAGGAGGATTGTGTTTAACTTTGTTCCGTACGAGCTTGGAGATTTTCCAGAACTTTTTGTGGCCATTGGCGATATCGCGGACCGTATCGCCGAAATTTTTGTACTTCAGTTCGCTGCACTCTTTTTGGATCCGTTGGTTCAGCGTTTCGACGATCAGGCCCAGAACAGGATCTCGCGAACGGATGAACTGCCTTCGGCGGGTGTTCCGCAGTGTAATCAATAGCTTAATCCCATCCGGTAGGACCACTTTCTGCGGATTGTGCTCCACCCAGGGGACTGCAACGTCTTCAGCTTCCAGCACAGCAGTCGTGAATAGGCGAATAGAGGCGTCAATTTCGGCTGTTGACTGGATGCTGTTTAGCGCCTCAGCCGTTCCGTCCAGCTTTCCGCCAACTTCCCGCTGGAATCGGACCCAGTTTGCTCGGTCGTAGCAGCGAATTCGTTTTGCTTGTGACTCCACCTGGATGTTGCAGTCGATCTCAAATGTCACGGGCAAGTGATCTGACGAAAGCTCTTGGTGAGTTTTTGGAACTGACATGTTGACCCGATTATTGGACAGAACCAGATCGATGATCGATGGGCGTGCACGACCACGCGGGATGTACGTCGGCGTTGTGGGTGCATGGATGAAGAAGTCAGATGTGCGAAACAGGTTCATCAGAATGTTTCCAGTCTGGTTCGCCCGCGAGCAGTTCCACATCCTATGGCGTGAGTTGAGATCCCCCACGATGAAGTAAGCTTCACTTTGCCTCGTCAGGGACCCGATGTCTCGTTTGAAGTTGATTCGATCTGCTTTGCTGCGTCCTCCCGGGAAGTAAGCAGCAATTATGTTGATTGGAACGCCCATTGTTTGAACCCGAACGCCAACAGCTTCAATCACCTTCGTCCGTAGATCGTCCATCGGCTTGAAGTCAATTCCCCTTTTGACCAGAACAGCAACTCCGCCTCCTCTTTCGGCAATTTCCGATGATCGATCCAGTCGTACAACTGAGTAGCCATCGATGAAGAACGAAACGTTTTCCTGGAGCCACGTTTCAGTAATAACGGCAACATCAATTTTCTGCGACACAATGAACTCAGAGAGTTCAAGTGCCTTCTTCGGAACGGATCGTCCGTTCCAGTTCAAAACTTTTAGTTTGTTCAAGCTAGTGAACGTAAATGTACTTCACCATAAGCTCGTGTAGAGCGAAGAACTGTTCCTCTCTTGTCGTACACTTGCTGAGCCGAGCGTACATTTCCCTCGCCAAGCCCAAAAACTCGGTTACTGTAAACAAATCATCCTGAGAGCCCTCTTTTTGTTCAGCCGATCCGCGAGCTCCAGTGCTCGGACCAGCAGCGATGTTTGCGAAAGACAGTCCAGGTGCCACCACGTTCGAGGTGAACTTTCGTGGCGAAGGTGATACTTTCTCAGCCTGCGGGGGTGCTTTGCGAGGTTTTTTCTTCTCCTGGTGCTTGAGATAGTCTTTGCGAGCGGAGCAGTCCTTGAAGTTGGCCGTGTGGTTGAGTTTACAGTTGGCACATCTGATCTTCTGGCGGACGTCCTCCGGAGCCTTCTCTAGTTCGGCCTTCGTTGGGAGCTGGCATTCGTTTGATCCATGTTTGTCTCCACACTTAACACAGCGTGGCGCCATGTTGCAGTAACGGCTGCCATGGCCGAACCCTTGGCAGCGGAAACATTGCATCACTTCCGTTTTCCGGGTGTAGAATCGCCACCAGACCACAACGTTCATGATGCACTTCACTTCGCGCAGTTGAGTCAGCTTTACCGAACCCTTCGCAAAGTTGAGAAGGTAAAGCGCTCGATTTCCATCATCCGATTTGAAAAGCACTTTGACATCCCGCGGGAAGATGTCGTTCTTTTCCAGTTCTTCGATCAGATCATCGACTTCGAATAAGGGAAGACCCGAGAGGACAATTTTCACCATCGCGTCCTCCGGCCTAGCGTGGGTGAAAAACTCCGCATTGCTCTGCTTCAGTTCGGTGGTAATTTTCTGGTGGAGTTCCGCGCACTTTACCTTGATCTGGACAGCTTTCTCAAAATTGCGTAGGCTGTAGCTGCCTCCGCCACCTCCAAGACGTGAAATCAGCTTGTTGATTTCGATCGCCGACTTATTCCGCACCGTTATTGGGGGGCATCGGGTTTTAGCAGTTTTCGTGACGCGGATGTTAACAACTCCCGGGATGCTGTCACCACTGATGCTGCTGAACTCATCGTCTTCCATCGACTGGAGATGGTCAAACCCGTTGGAAAGTGGGATTGGCTGGGTGGACGCGCCGGCCCATGTATTTTCGTTTTGCGTGGTGGTCAAATCCGAGTAAGACGCCCTTCGCCGGAGTGAATAGCTGTGACCAGCTGCTGCGAGTTTTTTCACTTCGGTGTCCAAAGTTGGGTTAGTTTTCAGCTTCGGACCGTAGTCCCGCCGATCGAACGTATGCTGAGTCGTCTTTTTCACACCCGGAACACCATCCGGTGGGGGCTTTGGTTTCTTTTTTCCCATATTCGGTAGGGAAACCGCGCGAGATTACGACCCGCGATTTACGATCGACGATTTTGAAAGTAAACAAGCCCGAGAGCGATTACTCAACGATGTTGACTGGTTGGTAGCTGTCAACGAACTGAAAAAAAATACAAGAAATGTTAGAAAAAAACACTGCTAAAGTAAAAAAATAACATTTTAAAAAACATTGGCAAAGTCACATAAAACAAGCAAAACTTCCAACCCATAAATTTTCTAAAGTTTTAAGAGTTCTTCTTTTCAATGCTTTTTAAAGATGAAAGATTGGTTGAAAAATGGATTGTTTAAAAAAAAGTGTTCGATGCAAGAACTTTCACTATTTTACAGAATCTACAGAGGAGGGATGATGCGTGGACATACCGTACCAAACGCTTTTATGTATCTAAATTTGTGGTTTATTTTGCGCTTTTTGTTTTTTTTGTCAGTCTTTCAACCCATTTACATTTGAGTTTTTTATGTATTTGAAAGGCTTGCTAGCATTCTGGGAACACTGGCTGAAAAGGAACATAAGTTTGATTTGTTTTTTTTTATTGTTTTCGCTTATTCTGTTCATTCTTTTTATTATAATTTTGTATGAAGCGATCCTCCATGGGTCATTTTTTGAGACATTCAATCGAAATAAGGTGCTAAATGATTTTGCTTATTGGTTTTGACAAAATCACTGGATTTAATCATTTTTTTTTTTTGTAAATCTAAATCAAATGCTTCGACTTGATAATCAAGAAGAAAACTTTTGCTGATTTATGGTTTCCTTTTTTTTTTGTAATTTCAGCGAGGAATGCGAAGCTGCCCTGCTGTCTTCAATTGAGGTAAGCGATTCCCTGCCAAATCAACACACTACAACATATCTAATTCTTCCCCCTTCTCTCTTTCAAGACGGCCGACCTGATGGACCTGGATTCGGACATTTTCATGGGTCTCGACCAGTACCCGTCGGGTGGAATCGACGCCATCAAGCTGGAATCGTTCCCGTCGATGGACCACCAGCAGCAGCAGCAGCAGCAGCTTCAGCACCCGGAACCCCCCAGCACTCCGGCCCAACTCGCCCTCGACCATCTGAACCGGGCGCCGACGCTGGACGAGGTGCACGATCCGGCGTTCAACTTCAACGTCGACCTGAACGGCGAATCGAGCGGCAAGTCGAGCTGGATGTTTTCCTCGCGGCTGAACAAGGTCTTTGTCAAGATGGGCCAACCGTGCACGTTCAACGTGTCGTACCAGAGTGGCGTGAGCTTACCGCCGCAGCTGCAGGTCCGGGCCATGTTGGTGTGTTCGGCGCTCGAGGATTTGTACACGCCGATCTACAGGTGCGAGAATCACCGTGGGAACGACCGGAGCAATCCGAACCTGTCGCCGTCGGTGATTGCGCACGTCATGCGGTGCTTTAATCCGTCGGTGCGTTACGTTGGGGGCGAGCAGGGTGTGGCGTTCAAGGACCGTCTGGCGGTGGTAGTTCCGCTGGACTCGAGCGCCCAGGAGCAGGTCGTCACGTCGAACGTGTCGCTGGAGTTTGTGTGCCAAAACTCGTGCCGGATCATCAACCGGCGTCCAACGGCCATCATCTTCACGCTGGAGGACGGCCACGGCCAGATCCTCGGCAAGAAGTCGCTCCACCTCAAGGTTTGCAGCTGTCCGAAGCGCGACAAGCAGAAGGAAGAGGAAACGCTCGCGCCGGCCTCCAAGCGGAAGAGCGACGTCGGTCCGGTTGCCCCACCGGGCAAAAAGGTCGCCAAACTGTCCTCGTCCCACCGCAGCCCGAGCGGCGCCAGCGAAAACTCCCCGTCCCACCACCAACAACAACCCCCGGCCGGCAAGCTCGCCTTCATCAAGAAGGAACCATCCCCCGTTCCGCTGTCCCGTAGTGCCAGCGGTGGCGGCGCCCGTGCCCTCACCCCGCTCAACAGCGCCGAGTTGGTGGAGCAGACCGCGACCACGATTGCCGTTCCGATGCCGAGCGTCGAGGCCGCCGTCAAGGTGGCGGAGTACGCGTTCCAGGTCGTGGCCGGTGATTTGGTGCGGTGCGTCGACGATGACCAGCGCAAGAGTTTGGCGGCCTTTCTCACCCAGATCCGGCGGCTGCAGAGTAAGTACGAGCAGTATGTCTGAGTTAACTCGGCGGGGAGGTTTTATGTTTGTATCATTGGAGATATTTATGGCTAGGTTTCAAAGAACTTTGCACTGTCGAATGCTAAAACGAGACTGAGATGATGTATAAATGCTGTTATTTATAAGATTTATTCGCCGCTGTCGACTAATAAAAAAAAGTGCCCGTTTCTACGCTAAGACTTGTTGGAAAAAGACAAAACTTGTTGATTTTACGAAAGAATAATATCAAATCAACTTTAATTTTAACATTTAAAGCCGATTTTTGGAAGGTAAGATGACAGAAAACTGGGTTTAAGTTTGGCATGCTATTTTCAATCGATTTACCGAAATTATTGAGCGTTAACCGTCCAACTCCAAGCGAAACTTATTTGGAGAATTTCCCTTGTCCCCTTAAAAAGGTGAATCGTGAATCATCGGGCCTTCACTAAAACCCAAACGAATTGGGACAGTTGTTTTAGCCAGGTTCTTGCACTTTTTTATATATATTTTTCATTGAATTAGGTTAGAACAGATACAAATCAACTAAAACAGCTGTACATATTCCGACTGTAGTCCCAATTCGCCTCAATTAACGGTACAAATTAGCCAGCTGCTAATTTCTCAAAATGGTTTGAAAATACTAGAAAATCTGTATCTTGTGATTGTGAACGGATCAATTTGGTGTCTTCGGCATAGGGTATATGACCCTATTTTGGACCTAGTACCTATTTTGGACCTATTTTTATTAATCGAGGTAGTTCAGGCTTTTAAAGTACGAATTCACTGAATCCCACCAACAGAAAGTGTAAGCAGGATCGTTTTGTAGCTTACCTCTTCCAAAAATGTTAACATTTTTGATTATTTCCGCTTTTTCAGCCACTTTTTCCAAGCCATTCGTATTTCCTACCATTTTCCTAGCACTTCGATTAGGTCCAAAAATTCCGGCCTCGTTGCTTATCATATTTGGCTCGCGACACCTCGATGATTTTTTCTGTTTTACACTGACACCAAGCAATTTCGTCCGGTTTCCGAGCAATGTAACTGTTGTTTATTTAATTCTTTTATGTTTTTCGTCACTAAACCATTGAAATAACTATTCTATTATCGAAAAAAACTCAATTCAAAATATTTTTTCAAATCAGCCGCGTTGGATCAGTTTTTGGAGCTACTTTGCCGTCGGTTCAAGGCTATCACCAACACATGTATAACAAGATGTTGCCAGTTTTGTTTATCAATTTATTTCGATATTTCATTGAAATTAATTGAATATTTTTAATTTAATATTTTGGATTGCATTTCTTTACTGTAATTATTTGAAAGAAATCTAAGCTTTATAAAGCAAATGATTGAAAGAAACAATGAAAATATGTTTTTTTAACGATAAAAATGCAAAATGCAATAGATGATTTTTAGGACCGATCGCAAAGTATCCCAAAATTAAAACTGATGTTGATTTATCTTTGTCTTAACATCATTATCACCAATTTAGCTGCATATATTTTTAATTTTTGCTTCAAAAAATGCAAACTGGCTACCCTGTTGGAATTAAAGGGGAAACGATTGAAAAACCTAAAGGGTCTAGTTCATTAAATCGTCAGCTGTCACTGTGACAGAAGCTGTCAACATCGCGTGTTAGAAACACAATTGAACCAGCCAGAAAAATAAAAATCTTCGAAAAAAATTAGCGTAAGAGGTTAATGCGATGTTAACTTTATGAATTTTATGATTTGAGACATGAAATTTTGAAAAGTTTAAAAAGTTAGTTAACTATAATTAAGAAAATGTTGATAAATAGCATTATTTTAATCTTCTCAAAGTGTCATGACACCCATATTGCCCTGTCAAAAATTATTCAGAAATAATCCCGTAAATTGCCATATTCCGGGTTCCACCGGAGTACCGGGAACCGGTCCCAAAGTGGCCAGATCGATCCGAAATTGGTTTTGGGGATCATATATGAGCTTTTTTGAAAATGATAAACTTTGAGACCCATATTGCCATGATAGAAATAGTTTTATTTCTGACCGTCCCTTGACCGGTTTCCCGGGGTAGGGAACCTGTCCGCTCAATCCGGAACATCCCCGGTGGTGCAAAATCCATGGTCAGTATTGTTTGTTGGTAGAACAAAGATCGTAACATGAAAAATTGTGTTTTTTCCAAGTTTTCTTTTAACAAAATAGTGCGGGACCCAAAAATGGCCATTTTTGACCCTGTTTGACCCAGTTACCCACCGGAATATTTCCGGGTTCTGCGGGTAATTTTCGGAAAATAGACATTCTAACGAGTCCAACTAATAAAGAAGTATGCAAATTGGTTGAGTTTTTGCTGAGTTATGGCCATTTTAGTGAATCCAATTTCACCCAGGCCTATACGGGTTAAAATTTCTTGATTGTTTAATAATATTTGAACTTAAGCTCTGCGTAAACTTTAGAACCTTTTTTCATTGTAACTTGTTATGTAACTCTGTCATTCATTTAATTTTAAGTTAGGGTTGTCTTTGATGTTCTAATGCTTGAACAATTGGGTCCAAAATAGGTTCAGCGATGTCTCCAAAATACATTCAATAAGTCCAAAAAGCATCCAAAAAATGTTTTACTTGAAATGCTTATTACAATGGAATGGTTAAATTATTTTCAATTTTCAATAGTACACTTTGTTAAGCATAAATTAAGGCACAAAACAATCATGAAACGAGCCAAATTAGTTAGACCGTTCCTGAGAACCATGCGAAATATGTTGACGCTTTGCATAGTAGGTCCAAAATAGGGCCATATACCCTAGTTGTACTCAAAACAAAATTCGCAATTTTTTTTTCGACTCACCACCAAATCAATCAGATAATGATTTTGATTATTTTAATAGCTTTTTTTTGTATGGACAGCTGCCAAAACTATGCATTAAAAAAAAATTGTATGGACGAACTAATTATGCAAAACTACTCCTTTGGTCATAGTAACAGTATACACAAAGTTTGATCAAACCAATCAAACTCTCATCCGCGCAGAGCTCGCCCGTTTGAATTCTACCAAAATTCCGAACACCTTCCTCGCGACATGACTGCATTCAAACGGTTGCTGTCACCACACGCTCCCGCACAAGCAAGAGAAAGAAGGCGAAAGAGAGAAAGAAAATAAGCGTTGCGTTTTCGCCCGGCTGTTGCGCTCGGCATTCTTTCGTGTCCACTTCGTGTGTGACAACACCATACTGACGGTCACATTCAGACCCGAGCTCTGTCAAATAACAGGCAATTTCTGTCAGAGACCGATTCTTCGTTTTTTTTTATTTCTTAGGAAAGTTTAGAAAAAAAATTATAGTTATCAACAACAGATTTTTTTAAATAGTTTCATGTGTCTTAGCTACGGATAGATTTTTTTTTGCGGTTTCATTTAAAAATATTCCAGAGTTTCTTTAGGTCAAATTTAATTGACAATCGAATCAAAAAACTTAAAACCAAAAACAGAAATTTATAGGAAATTCAAACTTTAATTGTTTTTAAATTTTTAATACTTTAAAAAAGACAACATCAGAATTCCCTCACGAGTAATACATTAGAAATATTTTCAAACAATTTTTCTATGGACATCTACCAAAAAAACACAAGAAAAAAAAATCAAGGTTGTTAAAAATAACCTTTTCGTGGTTTTATCGTCGATAAAATGTACTTTTCCAAACATTTTTTTCAAAGACTTTTCAAGCTTTTAGTTTAAACTCAATAATATTTATTAAATACTTTTTTTCTTTAATTTTTTAATTTTTATTAATTTGATTTTTTGTACGGCTTCTCATCACATTAGAGTTTTTAGTGTAAAATACTATTATCTTCATAAAATTAGTTATTTTAAAATACTTAAATATCCATTGTTTGCTTTTTAGTAAACATTTAGATATTTTAAACTTTATACTTAGGATGTGTCAAAATTCCATAAAAAATTTAGCGTCTTTTAATAACCATGACAATTTGAAGTTATTTATAAATTAAAAAAAAACTAATGTGTAACATTATATGTAAAATTTCACTTCGTTTGATACCCATATTACAAATAAATAAAATTTTAGTGTATTATCAAAGCAGGATTTAGGGAAATTTCATCAAATAGACAGTTCACGGTGATAATCAACAACAACTTAAAAAATAAAGAATAACAACTGTTTTACAAAAGTGACGCGTTTGTAATTGATATCCGAAATAAAAACAAAAACTTTGCTCATACACTCATCCAACTTTCTTCCACACACAAAAAAAAACAACAGCTCTCCCCATGCAAACATTGATGACCATGCCGCAGTCTCTGCGACGAACTGTCAGCCCACACGTCAAAACGAACAACTCAAGTTTGAGTTGAAGCTTCATTTGCTGCATGGGCTGCAAGGTTCACTTTTTCAAGTTTCAGGTAATCCAAATTTCACAGCAAAGCATCGTGCAAACATGTAACAAAGTAAGTTTTAATAAAGTTGGCTATATGCAAAAAACTAGAAGAACGCTTCTTTTCAAAATGAAGTATCCGAAAGTCCGTGTCATTCTGGAAATCAAAAGACCACCCAAACTAAACTCGTTCTTCCCCGGCCTTTCTCCTTGCAGAGTCGCTGACCACCGGCGTGGGACGTTCCGGCCATACCAACAGCACCACAGATTCGGAGTAGCGGCCGGATAAACATCCCTCGTTTTAGTTAGTTTAACTTGTTTAAGGAGACCACTAACAAATTACGTTTAAGGTGAAGAAAGATAGCGTCATGCGCTATCAACGTGCATTTCCGTTTACTAATCTTTGAAACCACTCGTTTTATCTTAAGCAAAATGTTTGTACTTTTCGGAATTGTGCGAGTCAAAATTTGTCGAAATTTCCCAGTGTCTTCCTTTTTGAGTGTTTTTTATTTTCAAAATTTTAAACTGTTGACCCACAAAAATAAATCCTCCCACCCACTGTCGAATTCAAAGTCGAATTTTGAATCCCTCTTGTCGTATGATTATTGTTCACCTTTATTTTTATCTTCTTGTGCCAAACACGTTAAATGTTTTTCAACCACAAATAAATTCAATCGGTCGATCGAACGGTGCAACTCTTAGCTCAATTTTGAGATTGACCTTTGTTAATTTTGCAAACTTTTTTTCCCCTAGTTTTAAGATTTGAACAAAAAATTAAGGCGGTATTAGATTATGACAAACAAACTTGCAAAAAAAAAGCAAGATGATCGTTTTTTTTACAGTTTGCCAGCTTTGTTTGTTTGTCATAGTCTAATACCTCCTTAAGTTTCTATAAAAGTACCTTGTAAGAGTAAAAGTTTAATTAAAAAAAAATACTTAAGAGTTTAGCGTGCAACGTGCAACGCATATAATTATCAATTTACTTTAAAAAAAACCACTCGTGATGCAAAGCTGCCACATTGAGCGCTTTCTAAACTTTAATGTTAATGTTTAAGAAGCAATGAAAGAAAGAGAACAAATGTTGTTAAATTTAACATTGTGCCAAGTCACACTTTATTGAAGAAGAAAAAAATAAGAAAAAATAATGAAACAAGAAAAATAACAAACAACAATTGAAGTCAATCGATGAAATACAAAACATTTCATAAGAAGAAGAAAAAGTTAACCTGCCTAAAATATCCGTGGAAAGAAATATCCCTTGAGCGTGATTTCAAAACATGTAAAGGCACATTCAAACATTCGTGAAATTCAGTTTTCTGACGTCGCCACAAAAATAACAGGCTATCGTAACCAATAAAACAACATATTACAAAATTTCAAATTAATAATTATTACCGAAAAAACCAAACCTACTCAGAAATGAGTAAATTGAGCAACCGTAAAAAAATTTGAAGCTTATTTATTAATCTTTTAGCTTCCAAATGTCTTAAATTTTATTTGTATTTTTTTTAAACTTTTGAATTTGAATTTTCAAATGTTTTCTATTTTTTTTTTAAACTAGTTTCAAACACATATCAGGATTTCCTCGATAATCGGTCGTAATTTGTCGGTATAGTAGGGTCGAAAATCCCATTGTTGTGTTACGTAATAAAAAAACGCTCCCTTAGTTCCATTTGACGTTTCCACACACTAAAGTTCGTTCAACCAGTTTTGAGTTTTGAATCAATACATGACTTTCTCACATGGAAACAAAGTCAGCTTTTTTGATATTTTCCACCTTTTATTATAAAAATTAACTTCGATTATGTTTTACTTGCAATTTCCATAGCTTTTAAAGTTTCACTATTGTTCTCTCCTGCAAACTACTGCTTTGCATCGACTTTGAACGTGTTTGTGTGTATCTGTGTGAGTGAGTGACTGTGTGCGAGAATGAGAATAACTGCTCCACCTTCTCTCTTCCTCTCTCGTTTGTATACGTATCTCTTGTTGTTCCACTACTTTTGGGTGAATTTGCCTTGACTGTTCAACTAAATTGGCGCACTACATTTTCAAGATTATCTTACCTGCAGACTCGGTACACATGTTGTAGGTGTTATTGTTTTCGGTTAAAGAGGGGTTACGTACAATATCTAATAAAGCTTGCTTTTTTCTGTTTTCGATTTTCCACACCCATCGAACGATTCCATCTCACTCTTCTACACTCTTCTTTTGTTGTTGTTTTCTAGAGCGATTTAAATTTCGTTTTACAGTTCTGCCGTTCTACGCATAATTGTCCCATGTTCAAAAAAGTGCAAATGAGAAAAACACGATTGAAATTTTTCGACCGATTTCTGTGTTTCTACGCATAATTGTCCCGTGGGTTCCTATTCGCCCTATGTGTCCCTAATCGCCCCAGTTAGCAGTTTATCGCCCTTATTTGTGATTCTCTTGCTATACAACAGGTAAACAAGACATAATGCTTAGTAAAACTAATGATTCCGTGTAAGAAAATACTTGGTGGGACAATTATGCGTAGAAGTTCAACGATGGGACAAACAGACTTGGTGTTGTTTTTGATGAATTTCCGAACAAAGTACCAGATTTTATGTGTTTTTCTTAAAGTACACATCAGACTAAACTTAAAAATGTTATAAAGTCAAAATCGTCCAAAACTGACATGGGACAATTATGCGTAGAACGGCAGAGTTACCGTTACACGCTTATAATTCGATTCAATTTCACTAGTACTGACGAAGATTTACATTTTTTTTTTCTCTATACAGCAATTTGTTTCACTATCGAATTGTTTTATTTTGTTAGCAGTATTGTTGCGAATACTTTTTGTGTTTATAGTTCAAACTCGGAGGGTACCGGAATACATGATTCTAATCATTTTACTTTTTACACATTTTAGGAGTACATACAGATTTCGATTAATTTTGGGTCAGGTTGTTACGATTTTGGTTAGTATTTTCAAATTTCAAACTTTTGAAGAGATGAAAAAAAGGTTTCATAAATATTAAATAAAAAGTGTCCTCATCTTATTCAAAAAAAAAAAAACATTAAAATTCTGAAAACGTGTAATTTGACAGGAAGCTTTCATTTTTTTTAAATCATAAACGCAAATCCAAATCACAAATTTTCGTTAAAATCGAATCCATTCTAGAATTTTGAAGTGAGGCAAACTTGGATGAATTTCACCCTAAAGGTAGTTTTAGAGTTTATCAGAAAATTTGGAAACTTAAAAATCAAGCCCAACATTTTAAAATGCCCAAAATTAGTATTATAAGCACTTTCAAAAGGTTACATTTCCAGAGTTTTTTTTTTTAAAGGTCCTATAATGGAAGCGTTCTTTTATTACGTAACGCAGTTAGGGGGGGGGGGGAGGGGGTGTCGGTGTCTGTTACGAAATGTTACGAAAATTGGGGGAGGGGGGGTGTGCTGAAAAATTCTGTTACGTAACGCAAAATTTTCATATAAGCACTCATAAAAATTTGCAAAAAGACCTTGCGTTACGCGTTACAGGGGGGGGGGGTAGGGGGGATGGCTCATCTGTTACGATTTGTTACAAAGGGGGGGGGAGGGGGGGTCAAAAATCCCAAATTTTGCGTTACGTAATTGTACGGTATGCTGATCGGAAGGAACGCGGTCAAGAAATGTTGCGTGTTCTTTTCGTGACCCCCCCAAGAAAAGTTGACAGTTCGGTATGAACGCGATTGACGGTGTGCGCGCTTGAGGTTCTGTCGAGGAAAAAATAAAAAGATTAAAAATATTCAAAAGTTAAAATTTAGTAGATTAAAAATGTTTATTCAAAAACTTTTAACAACAATTATAACCAAAATTAAGAAATCAATAATAGAACATTTCTTTAAAAAAAAAAAGAAAAATAACTAGAAAAACTATATTTTAAAAATTATGTTATTATGAAATAAGGAAATTAAAAAATTATGTAATCTGGAGCAACACGAGAAAAGGGCGGATAAGCATTTTGACATCTAAAACTATTTTGCAAATTCCGAGCCAACAGGTAACTTTTTCACAAAACTCGATGTGTTAAACAACAGCTGGCCTTCTCAGCTACCATCTAACGTAGCGAGTTTTGTTAAATAGTTACCTGTTGTTTCGGAATTTGCAAAATAGTTCTAGCTGTCAAAATGCTTATGCGCCCTTTTCAAATGTTGCTCCAGTAATTATGAAATAAGGAAATTAAAAAATAAGGTAATTATGAAATCAGGGAAATAGGAAATTTGGAAATTATGCTATTAGCAAATTAGTAAAATAAAGAAAATTAGGAAATTATGAAATAAGGAAACAAGGAAATTATGAAAAATTTAAATTAGGAAACTAGGAAATTAGGAAGTAAGGAAGTTAGGAAATTATTTTATTAGGAAGTGAGGAAGTTAGGAAGGTAGAGAATTGGGAAATTAGTACTAATGTTTTTTTTTTCTTGAATTCTAAAATTCTTTAATTCTTAATTTTTTAAATTCTTAAATTCTTAAATTCTTATTTTTTCAGGCTAGATTTTATAAATATTGGAATAAATAGAGTTTTTGATTGTTATAATTTCGAGGTTTTCGTAAAATTGTATTTTCGAAGTTCTATATTTCCGATTTTTAAAACTTTTGAAATTTCGACTTGTACATTCGTTCCGAATTTTAACATTTTTGAGCTATTGAATTTATAAAAACTTTAATATTAAATTTTTTAATCAATTCTGCATATTTTTAATTTTGATTTTCCAAATTTTAGATTTTTGTTGAAATTTTCTTTATTATTAAAAAAAATGTTATTAGAAAATTCTGTAAAGTTTGTTATTTCATATTTTTTAATTTGTTGTTTGGTTGGATTTCAAAATTTCAGATTATTATTGTATTTTCAGTATGAACATAGATATTTGTATGATTATTGTCAAGTTTAATTTCAGTCTGATTTACTACATTTTGGTCCCGCGAGTGTGGATCAATAGGACAACGCAGGGGACTCGTAATACAGAGTACTGGTTGGTACTAGCAATAAATAGTTGGTGGCACGATGGCCGACATCTATAAAGCCAACTTCTTTTTTTTTACTCCATTCCGACCAAAAAAACTAAATCTGTCCTTTTAATTTTAATATTCTGCATTTTGAGATTCGGCGGGAATTTTAAATATTATTACATCCAATACAAAATTATTAAAACGTTTGTAATTATCAGTCGCAATCAAAAAGGAAAATTACAATTCTTTGATTTTTTCATTAAAACATATTATAAACAAGCACCGCGTGAAGAAACGTCAAACGCAATCTTTCCGTTTCTGTTACTTTTCAGCTGCGTACCGCTTAAGAAAAATCTTTTCGTGACCCTTTCCTTGACCGTTTCTTGGGCGTTTTTTTATATGGAGTTTTGCGTTCCTTCCGATCAGCATACCAGCCTAATAAAAGAACGCTCCCTAAAGCTATTGTGTTTCATTTGTTATAGGACCTTTAAAAAAAAAACTCTAGATTTGATTCTAAAATTTCTTGAAAATTGAAAAGAGCAGAATGTTTCCCAAAAGCTTCAGATATAAAAATCGAAAATCGAACCAATATTTTCCAAGATATCGCAAGGATGACACCGAGAAAAACTAATTTTTCACAAAATTTAAATTTAAAGTGGCGTTATCTCAGTAATCCACAGTCTGATCAACTAAATATTTTTTGCAGGTGTGCTAAAAATTTAATTTACACAGAAAAAAAAATACAAAGTTAAAAATCTCTTTTTTATCAAAAAACCTTTGGATATTTTTAAACCAATTATTGAAATGATTATTCGCCCTTTTAAATTGTTGCTTTATAATTTAAGAATAGAAATTTCATGGTTTATTGGTTTTAAATTATATATTTTTTAAGTTTTCAGAATTTCAACATTCAATCTTCGATCATGATTTTTCTCTTTTTTAAATCTTATATTTTATTTTTTTTATTTAATGCATTTTAAAATTCCCTTTTTTTATTTCAGATTTAGAACTTTGAATTTTCATGATTTTTAAAAGCTATAAGTGGAGATTATTGCAATCGAAAGTAATTTCTCGACTAACTTGTTTTTTTTTTAAATGTCCGTAAAAAAGTCAGTGCATTTGTCTGAAATTCGTTTTTAAGCATTTGAAGACTAACGAATTAAGTTTCGGTTAATATTTTTCAAAATATTAATTTAATAAAGTTTTTTAAAAGTCTGTGTACCTCAAAAAATGTCTGGCACAAACCCACACAAATGTCTGTGAATCACAGACAAATCTATGCATCTGGCATCCTTCACGATCGAGATATCTCGATCGAAATATTACGAACGTAATTTGTCAATGGTAAGTCGTAATCTGTCGATAGTAGATTGAGATCATTCGATCGTGATTACGATTACGATTTACGATCAAGATTTCAAATTTCAAAAGATTTTTAAAATTTAGATTTTTTTTAAAGATTTTGAAATACCTAATAATTTTAAGAATTTCAGAAATTTCTTAAATTAAATTTGAATTTTAATTTTTTTTGAAATTTTTGATTATTTTGAAATTTTTAAATTTATGAAATCTTTGAAATTATATATTTTTTTTAAGATTTTCTAAATCTAAAGAGTTTTTGTTTATTATTTAATTTGGAAATTCTTTAAAAAAAATATTTTTTTAAATTCATGTACAGTCGACTCTCTGGCTGCCGACCTTCTCAATATGAATATTGCTCCATCTGTTTTCGAATTTTAAGAATCAATTTGAGATATTTTTTATATATTTTTAGATTTTACTTGTTTAGTTTTGGAATTCTTAAAATTCCTTTTTGCCTTTCTTACTTAAGGGGTTAAATACTGTATATCGGCAAAAAAGTCAGAGGTTAGTATGAGCACACACTTCAACTTTTGTTTAATTCTTTGTTCAGGGCTTTAAAATATACATTTTCACCTAATAACAAAACAAATTTGAAGATATTTGGTTGCATCGTTGCCGAGATATAGCAAATTCAAGTTAGCAGTTTCAAAAAACGGGTGCCACGATATCTCAACACTGTCTTGACCAAATCGGCTCAAAATTTTGATGAAGACTCGTTAAACCGGTTCCGTGTGCATGACGAAGCCCGATTTTCAAAAATCTTATTTTAAAAAAAGATAAAAATATGTTTGTGTTTTTCATATAAAAAACCGTTAGTTTTTGATTTTTGTATTTTTTAAAAAAGCAAATTTTGAAAATTGGGCTTCGTCATGCACACGGGATACACCTTGAGAGTCTTCACATCAAATTTCAGGCAATTTGATTCATCCCATTCCGAGATATCGTGGCACCCGTAAATCAACTCGGGGTTTAGAGAAAAAGGCCAACAAAGTTTGACAGCCCACTTTGCGCATGGCAAAATTTTGAGCTTAAATCGTCTCTTACTCAGTTAAATCATGAAATATCTTCATGAAACTTTCTGGAGTGATTAATAATCATCTTTTGAGTGGATTTAACAAATATTCTGTAATATAAAATTTTGTGATTTTCTACATGTATGTAACCCCTTAAGAGAGGTATAGGATTTGCTTTTGGCTCCGACTCAAGATCAAGCTTCGTTATTCAATCATTTCTTAAGAAATATTCATTGGAAAAATCTACAAAAAATCATGGACGATCGATTTTCGACGCCCGATCGACTGACAATGACAGAATTGGTCTATATTCAATATCCGAATTTTGGGGATCAATTTTCCGTTTTTATTTTAAAATATATGTATTTTTCAATTCAATAATTACAGATAAACCTCATTTCACGCGATGCGATACTTTTTTTTCTAATTTCTAGAGTAAATTTTCAAGGTGGCTTTTAGTCATGGGTTTCCTATGCAGATAGGACCTTTTGAAAATTTAATCTAGAATTATATTTTTTCAAGTACGCAGATTTCAAAATTGTTCGATTTATCTTAAAATTTTCAATTTATACATTCCAAAAAAAATTGTTGAGACTTTTTTAAAGGTGAAGTCCATCCAAATACCACATTTGCCTCCCTTTCTATTTGTTTTATAGTTTCGGGTTTTACGAAAACTGAGTGATTTTGAATGTGCCTGTAATACCACAGGCTAAAATAAATGTTAGATTATTGTTACCGTGCAATTTGACAGATGGTGGCATTGTACACGCCATCAGGGAGGGGTGGCAAACCTTTGATTTTTTTTAAACAAGCAGCAGCAAAAAATCGAAAAAGGTGATATGAAAGAACAGATATGTGGAATCAGAAAAAAGGACAAATGAAGTTCGGACGAGTAGAACAGAACAAAACACAAAAATGATGCATTGCCACTAAAAGCACAGAAAACGAAATATTTTCTTGATTAGCATTTTTATAGTAATCGGATCTTTTTTTTCTTGTTTTGTTTAGCGTGTGTTTGTGTGTACAAGGGTGTGTCTATCGGTGTATTTTTTTTTTTCTATACAACTTAGGAGTTAACTTTACATGTATCTCTTGGTTTCTGCACTGAAACAAAGTTGAACTTAGGAACTACAAACTAAGAGCAAAATTATACCGTTGCTTACAAAAGTGTAGTAATATTTAGCATTAAACAAATTCACAGAATTCATTTTGTAGATTTTTAGTTTTTTTTTTGTATTGTTTTGTTTCGTAAAGAAGCGTATTTAGTATCGAATAAAGTCCTTCCATTTATGTTTACCTTTTTTTTTTTTTACTGTTTTGCACTCACCTTTTGCGGGGGTTCCCCGCAGCAAAAGCGCGCGAAATTAAAGCCTTAAGCGTTATACGATTACAGAACTTAACCCGGGTTAACCCTTGGGTTGATCCCTTCTCCTTCTGAATAAATAAGATTACATAACCTTACCGCGTAAAAGAAGGAGAAAAAACTTATTTCCTTCAGACAAATTCGATCGAGTGACCACCACCACCAATTCACGTGTGCACCAGGCCGCGGATGTCGTTCGGACCTCCGGGCGACTGCACGACCAGCATCTGTTCCGCCGCCGCACACATGTCCGGCCCGTCCAGCATCTCGTCGTCCACGTTGTCCAGAAAGTCCCCGAACAGGTTCGCCGACTCGACGGCCATGTCCTCGAGCGACTTGACGTGCTCGCCGACGGCCTCCAGTGCCCGCTCCAGGTCCTCCTCCTCCTCGCGGGTCGACTCGAACGGGGGCCCGTTTTGCTCTTGCTCTGCAAGGGGTTATGAAGAAGAGGGAAGCCCGTTAGTGGGGTTTTTGCTGAAAATTGAGCTTGGAAATTTGGACAGAGGTTCGTTGATGATCTGCTGCTGTCGTTGACGAGTTCTTTGTCGTTGATCCCGGCTTGCTCAGCTTCTCCTGGATGTTGAGTTTCTCTTGCAAGGGGCGAGTGCAATTTGCCAACTGCTCTCCTTAAAAATTTGAGTTCAGGTCTTGTGGCCATAGAGGACTACCGGTCTAATCAGTGTGTTATACATCGTCAGCTTCGTGCGACGTTGCACTCGTTCCCAAGAGAGAGTCTTCCGTAATCCGAAGGACGTACGATTCGCTGTCGGCGACTATCAGCGATCGCAAGTACACGAACTCGCTCACCTCCTCCAACTCAACATCATCCGCAGCAAGAGGGGTGAGACTAGAAGGGTCATTCAAACTCCTTCGTCTCATGTACTTCGTTTCCGTCGTATTCGTGCCAAGTCCTGCGCGTCTTGCTCTGCTCGCCGTCTCCAGGTTTCTTGCCACAATGTCGATGTCTTCGGCAAAAGCTAGCAGCTGGTAGAACTTGTTCATAATCGTGCCACTCGTTTCGCGATGCCCGCCCTTCGAATAATGCCCTTAAGGACGATGTTGAACAGTGCACAGGATAAGCCATCACCTTGCCGCAGCCCTCAGCCGACTCAGTGTATCCAGAAATCCGTTCTCGTGCATAATCTGCCATAGCTGTTCGCGGTGGACTGTATCGTAAGCTGCCTTGTTATTGACGAAGATGTGATGTGTCGAGGACAACATATTTGGTCCGATGTAGCGCACGCGCCCTTGGAAGCCTACTTGGTAAAGCCCCACTAACCTTCTTGCATGGAGAAGTTTTGGGAAAGTATTTTGTAGGACGCGTTGATAAGCGTAATGCGGCGGTAGTTGCCGCAGTCCAACTTATCCATTCACTTCTCTGGTAGCTTCTCCTCCTCTTAGATCTTGGAAATCACACATTAAAGCGCCCTCGCCAGTTTCTCTCCTCCGTATTTAAAGAGGTCACCGGGTAACCGATCCTCGCCGGCAGCTCTGTTGTTCTTCAGCTTCCTGATCTCCCTCTTTACCGTCTCAAGATCAGCCACTGGGAACTGTTCATCAGCTTCATCGCCGTTGAGGTGCTCGTTGAAGAACTGCTTCCACCTGTCCACCACCTCGCTTTTGTTCACGAGACCTAAAACGAAACCAAAACCCTCATTCACTCAACAACACCTACCACTAAACAGCAGCTCGTTGAAAGCGTCCGGCGGCAGCTGACTCAGCACGTTGTTCAGGTTGCCAATCTCGAACGGAATCTCCTCTGCAAAAAGCAAAAAAAAAACCTCGTCAAAACACCAACAGCAAAGTTGCACTCCACTCTTACCAATCACATCCTGCGCGGCCATCAGCTCCGACTCGGACAACCCACCGACGCCGGTATCCTCGGAGCTGGCGTACGCCGAGCTGTTTTCGCAAATGTTCAGCAAGTCCTGGGTGGCACCCACGGTGACGCCTCCCCCACCCCCGGCAGCCGCCAGAATCTGCTGCACCTGCTGGTGACTGTACTGCTGTTGCTGCTGCTGCTGCTGCTGCGCTTGACCCTGGTAGTTGAGCATCAAATCTTCGCTGCGGCTGATCATGTGTTGTTGCTGATGGCCGCCGATGAGGATTTGCTGCTGGGGTCGTTGGGGCTGGTTCAGCGGAATGTGCAGATTGCGTACCGGCAGATTTTGTACCGGCGTTGGCGGCTGGTACTTTTGCTGACGGTACAGAGCAGCCGGTTGCTGCTTGACGGGGTGAGCCTGTTGCTGCTGGGCTGGATAAGGTGGTGGGGGCAACGTCGGCTTGACCGCGTACTGCTGCTTGTACTGTTGCTGGTGCAGGGCCATCTGCTGCTGGAACGGAGTGAGCTTCTTCTTTTTCTTGCTGCTGGGTTTGCTGCTTTTGTTGGTGTTGGCGGCGGCGGCGGCGGGAGTTACGACGGACACCGGTTGGACGACCTTGACCAGTGGCATTTTGGGAGGTTTCTTCTTCAGGGCAATGGCGGCAGAAGTGACGGCTGGTACGGCGATGGCCGCAGGAGCCGTTGGCTTCTTCAGCAGCCTCACTTCGGCGGACATCTTGTCGTGATTGTCATGCTTCCAGGCGTGCTCGCGGCACAGAACCAGCTCGTGCCGGATGTCAAACACCGGCACCTGGCACTGACTGTTGTCGGAGAACTTGGCCGTGCACCGCTGGAACAGCCGCTGCTCGGTGTTGTCCGCAATGTGCTGCCGGCAGTGGGTCGTGGCCACCATGGCATCCCGCTCGCACCCGGCGCGTTGACACTTGGGCAGATCGGTGCCGCTGTAAACAAAAATACCAAAATTACGTTTCCAGGAATTTTGAAAGACCTAGTTGTTTATTGCTTACCCGTTTCTGCTCAGCATCGTCTCGCGATGCTTCTCCAGCTTGTGCAGCACGCGTGCGACCGCTTTCAGCCGCTTGCGGGCCGGTTCCGGATCGCGCAACCGCTGGGCCTTCCAGAACTGGACGGCTCGGCGTCGCATCAACGCCTTCCTTTGCACCGAGCGTTCTTCCAGCGACAGCTCCACGAGTTCACCGTCGTCCATGGGCGCCTCAACCGCACCGCCCTTCCGGCCGCCAACCTTGCGTGGTCGTATCAAATCCGCGTCAAACTCGGAACTCGCGTACTGCTCCTCGAACCAGCAATCCATCGCGAGCGGTGCGTTCTCCAGCTCTTCGAACGATCGCGTTCCGGGCGGACAAATGTCGAAGATCCACGTGTCTGGGGCGTGCCACTCGCGGTTCACCGGAACCGAGATCGCCCCTGGGGGTGTCCACTTGTAGACCTTGGGAATCGGTGGGGCTGCCACGACGGGTTCATCTATCCGCTCGAGGGTTTCGTGGTGCGAGGATCGACTGTATGATCGCTTGGCAGCGCGTTTCACCGATTTGCCACCGCTTTCCTTGGGGAGTTTGGGCTTGGGAGACGGGATCGGCATTGCCGAAGTGCTGGGCAGTTGGGGTTCCGGGACGATCGGAGGCGGTGGTGGTGGAGCCACCACGGCTGCTGGAGGTGCTTGTAGAACTTGAGGCGCTACTGGAACTACTGGTGAAGGAGGAGGTGGCGTCGGCGGAGGTTGTGTCACGGCCATTGGGGTCGGCTTGGCCGCCACAGGAACCGGAGTTTGCGGTTTCACCGGTTGCTGCTGCTGCTGTACGATGACCTTTTCCGGAACGACCTGCTTCTTCGCTTCCTTCTGCTTCGGGATGATGAACGACGGAATGGTGAAGTCATCCTGCTGTAAAGTACAACATAACTATTAGAGTTAAATATAAACGCAAGGTTGTTACGGACGGCGCGAATCGTGCGGATGGCGTAACAACCCTGCGAATTAGGATAAATTGTTTTTTCTTTCGTTGAAAGAAAAAAAAATCGAATTTTTAAAAGTTGTTGCTGAAACAAAATGGAATTTTCGTCCGAAAACTTTTGTTTGTAATTTTCTCCAACAATTTTCAAGAAAAGATTACTACAGTGAAATTTTTTTTTACGCGGTTTAACGCGGAGAAAGACATTTTTCTAAATTTAAACATTCTTAGGAAAGCATAAAATGATCAAAACATTTAAAAATCACACGCATTCAAAATTCTAAGTTTCAGAAATTCAAAAACTAAAAAAACTAAATTTCTTAACATAAAAAAATCTGAAATTCAAATCTCAATAAACTAAACAATTCAAAAATTCTGAAATCCAGCATTCATAATTCGAAGTTTCAGATTTTGTTTTAACTTTTCTGATTTTTATACTTTTTTAAATCCATAAATCCAATTAAAAAATTAAAAAAAAATCTAAATTTCTTAAATTAAGATAAATGAAAAACCTGAAATTTAAAAAAAAAAACACCAAAAATGTCAGTATTCAAGAATTTTAAATTTGAAGAGTCCAAATTTAAAAATCCATTTTTAAAAACATTCAAGAGAGCAAAAATTTAAATTATTAAATTTCTAAATTCTTAAGTTTTGTTTTAAATGTTTATTTATTACAATTTAAATTTGATTTAGCTTTTAGATTATAGTTCAGAAATTTCAATTATTTTTTTTCGAAACGTTAACATTAAAAAATATTTGCAACGACCTAATTTTTTTCATGTTTTGCTTTTTTGGTGTTTTTGAATAAGGCGGGTTCGAAAACATTCAAAAATAAAAAAATAGTTTATTGGTCCTTTAAAAAAATCTCTAGATTTGTTTTGATAAATTTCTTTTTGTTATGCTTTTAATATGTTACGAAATATATATTTTTTAATTTGAAATTTTTCATATCCTAACATTTTGTATTTTTGTTTATTAATTTCGAAATATTGAGTTTTTAATTAATTTTATTTTATGATGTTTAATTTTTTTTATTTCATGATGTTTAAATTTTTTTAAAATATTTTTATGTTTTGTTCAGAAATTTTAATCTTTTTCCCATAATTGAATATATTTTATGTGTTTTGTTTTCCTCACCTTACTGAGGAAAGGCTATAAAATCACTCGAAAAAACGAAATTCTTAATTTGACCTCCTAGACCCACCTTCATGTATACTTATCGACTGTGTGTGTGGTGGGATGTTGATCAAAAAATTTGCACTGGATTATCTCGGCACTGGCTGAACCGATTTGGACCGTATTGGTCTCATTCGATCCGCCTCGGGGTCCCATAAGTCGCTTTTGAAAATTATAAACTTTAGTAAAGTACTTCAAAAGTTATACTAAAAAAACGATTCTAACAAAAGTCCGGAAGATTGTAAAAAGGGTGGTTTTTGTAAGAAACCCAGTCATGTTATATATTTTTAGAAAGGTATTCGAAAGACCTTTCC
The DNA here is from genome assembly GCF_016801865.2 of Culex pipiens pallens. NCBI lineage: Eukaryota > Metazoa > Arthropoda > Insecta > Diptera > Culicidae > Culex > Culex pipiens. The sequence goes on from NC_068937.1 coordinate 128,911,138, forward strand.
AACGAGTTCAAAAAATTGAAGATCTGACAACCCTATCAAAAGTTATGCGCACTTAAGTGTTATTTATGAACTTTTTAGAGACCGGATCTCATATTTTTCGATGAAAACGTTGTCCGGATTTATCATGCAACCTGTCGATGGATAGGTGATCAAAAGACCTCTCCAACAAGTTAAAAAGATTGAAGAACTGACAACCCTATCAAAAGTTATAAGCACATAAGTGCCCCGAATTATGAAGATCTGACTACCCAATCTGATGGTATGAATAATGAAGCAAGTTGATAGAACACTGAAAGGTCCGCCCTTGAGTATCTATTTTGGATAGAATTACCCTCTAAATGTGAGGAAGGCAACAACCACCTAAGCTGGGTGATGAATAGAGCGAATTCGTAACGTGATTTCCGAATGATCCCACTTTGTTTACATCTACAAATTAGGAAGCTGTTCAAGCACAAGCATGACTTTTTTCTTACTGATAAATGAGCTGTTTATGTTTAGTTGTTTGTGTTTCATTTTGTTTAGTTTTTGATTTTTTTTTGCTGGAAAATGGTGTGTATGTGACTCAAATCAAGATTAAGACAGCTTCTGGATGGATATAACCGCATCGACTCCATAAACAATTTCAATTCACAATTTTAAAAAATGACGATCTCGCCTTCAACTTTGTAAAGATTTCTTAACTTCAATTTCAGGTCCTCAAAAGCCAACAAAAAATCATTCTTGAACAAAAAAACTTTTTTTTTAAATGATCGATAACAATACTCTCTACTTCTAGCGAACAGTAAATTGGTTCCACTTTGACAGTTCAAAATTGAGGCCGTTTTGCGAACCACTATTCAGCACCCAGCACCTAAGGGTGGATTAAGTAAGGTTTTTATTTTATTTTAATCTGTTTTTAATATTTAAATTTTATATTGCTTACGCATTGTTGAATTTTATGTTTCTATAATTATTATGTTTGTTATTTTTAACATTCATTTTAAATATGTTCAATAGGGTTAGTGAAATTTCACGATTTCGCGGACAGCGTGAAATCCGCGAAATTTGGCTTTTTCCGCGAAATTCCGTGAAATTTTATGTTTGTGTGAAACTGCAACGATTTTTCTCAAAATATTTTATAAAACTCAAATAGGAATGAAAATAATCTTAAGAACTAGAGTAGAATTAAGCAAGTGGATACCCTTGTTCAATTACTAATATAGGGTTATTGAATTTTGTCGATTTCGCGGATGGTGTCAAATTCTTGAAATTTATCAATTTTCAGCCTAATTTTTTTATGAGATCGTAATAAATATTTCTACCACACACGTAATAAATATTTCTAAGTAATTTCAATTGATAAGCTAAGTTTGAACCATTTGAAGAATTATTCAGATTTTTCAGTTTTTTAGAAACCAACTAAATTTAGTATTATTTTCATTCGCTGTATTAAAAAAGTTTCTACTATTTTATTTGAAAAGTATAATTTCAAAATCCACAGCACCTAAAAGGACCTAATAAAAACAAGTTATGAATAGCAGAAAAATAATTTCAAAAGAGATTTAAAGATTCAAGATTTGTTCAAATCAAAATAAAATGAAGAGTATTTTTTATCTTCAAAATCACATTTGAAAAACATTTCAGATTTTTTTCAGAGTCCTGTTTAATTTTAACGTTATTTGATTATTTGGGTGGATGATTCCCGTGAAAGTTAAAAAATTCCACCTTTTTTGTTTTCTGTTCTCATTCTGATTACAAATTTCGATTTCGTTACAAATTATTGTATTTTTGTCTATTGATTTTAAATTAACTTTTTGAAATGAGATGAATTCCTTAAAAATTATTTTGATTGGGTTAAATGTCGCAGAAAATTCAAACTATTTTATTCATTTTGGCTGGACAAGATTGTCAAATCTTGCTTTGATATGAAATTCAAAAAAATGTAAACTGATAAAACAGAAGAAAATCAGCTAAAACTTTTTAGCTTTATTCGTCGAATATTAAAAAAGCAGTTCAATAAATGAGAATAGTTACGCATGCCCTACATTATGTTTCAAAATATATAAAGAGCCATAAACTAGTTGAGAACTTTTTTGAAAATTGGGAGATTTTTTTTGAGTCACGTTCAAATTTAGTGAAGATTTTTTTAGTTTAGTGAAGAATAATGTATAATGAAGCTTAAAGAGTAGTTTCTGTGATTTAAACTTAAGATTTTCAGAGTTATTTTAAAATTTTCCACGTTCCGCGAAATTTGCGTGAAATTTGCTATTTTCGAGCGTGAAAAATCACTAAGCCTAAATTGTTCAACATTTTAAATAGTATTTTTTTAAATTCAACAATTTAATATTCAAACAATTAGAAATTTTAAAATGGTAGTAGTTGATTGAGTTACAGCTCAGTAATTGAGTGGCCACTTAAGGAACTATCAAGCGCCATCAAGCTAGGTTCAGTTGAATATAATTTTTCTAAGGCAAAACAAAAAAACGTTTCTACTAACCGTAACCGGAGGTGTGGCCGCTGGAGGAGGCGGAGTCGAAGCGATTGCCACCGGGCTCGACTGAGGCGTTTGGGGTTGCTGCTGCTGCTGCTGCTGCGGCGGGGACGTTGGTTGTGGAACCGGTTTGGGCGGCGGAACAACCACAAACTGTTGCTGAGGCTTTGTCGCCAGTGGTTGATGTTGAGGTGGTGGTGGTGGTGGTGATGGTTTCGGGGCAGCGTTTATCACGACCTGCTGCACGGGCTGCTTCACGACCTGTTGCGGTTGCTGGGTCGGTTTGGCTACGGAAGTGACCACGACCGGCTGCTGCTGCTGCTGCTGTTGGATCGGTTTAGCGACCGAAGTAGCGACAAACTGACGCTGCTGAAGCGTTTTCGCGACGGAACTCGCCAAGACTTGCTGCTGCTGCTGCTGCAGTGGAGTGGGCTTCGTCACGACCTGGTTCTGCACGACTTGTTTGACAACCGGGGAGGTGGTCACAACCTGTGGCTGTTGGAGTGGTTTTGGTGACGTTACGATTTGCTGCGGCTGTACCTTCTGAATCGTTTTCACGACGGAATTGGTCAAGATCTGCTGCTGTTGTTGCTGCTGAATCTGCTTCATCAACGATGTGGCCACCAGCTGCTGCGGTTGACGATTGACCGCCGTGAGTTGACCTGGTTTGAAGGGTGCAAGAACTACGACCTGATGCTGTTGGTGGCCGCCGAGTCCCTTGGGCGCCGTTACGACCATGACTTGCTGCTGCTGTTGACCTGTTCCGCCGAGGGATTTCGGCGAAGCCAGCACCATGACCTGCTGAGGGTGGAGCTGTTGTTGTTGGTGTTGCTGTTGGGCCGTTTTCGGGGCTGCGATCACAAGCTTTTGGGGCGCTTTGACCGTGGCCACGGCCGTGGGCTGAAGTTGTGGGCGAGGTGGCTGCGGTTTCAGGATCGACTGAGTCGGGGTTTTGGCGCGCTGTTGGAGCAAGGTTTGCGGGATTTGAATCGTTGGTGGGCGATTGGTGGCCGGAGACGTTTGCTGCGGGGATGAGGCAGGAATGACCTTGACTTGTTTGACCACGACGGGTGCGGGCGACGCCGATGACGACGTTACCGGCCTGGCCATGGTTGGGACCATCACGGTTGTGGTGCCCGTTTCGAGACTCATTTGGCGTTTCGGTTGGGCGGCGACTGTTGATGTGGCCGTCGTTGCTGCCGACACGGCCCGCCGGATGTTGATTGCGGTCACCGCCGTCGAGGTCGGAATCATTCGCACCGTGGGAAGACCATTGCTGGTGGACGGCGAACCAGCGCTCCCACCGGATACGGCAATCTGGACCTGTTGCGGTGACTGTTGTTGTTGATTTTGCTGGACGACGATCTTGTTCAGCAACGACGGGTTCTGCTTGGCTAGACTGTTACGCAGGGCGGCGATGCTGATTGGGTTTGAGATGTGGGTGGCCGCAGCCAGCGAGTTGCTGCTGTTCGGAGTGTGCAGGAATATCTTGCCCTGAGGTTGCGGCTGAATGAGCCGGATCTTGGTCGGAGAAATGGTGGGCAGTTGCTGCGGCGACGACTGCTGCTGACTCTGGGGTAGTTGTTGTTGTTGTTGTTGTTGAGAAGTGGTCGTCCCAGGTGCACCGGACGTCGTGACCACGACGGGCGAACCGAGCAAGCTGGCAGCCCCGGAATGACTGATGAATCTGCGAGTCCCATCCGCCGCAGTGATGGCCGTCGTCCTTCCAGCGCCCACCGTCTGCAGCACATTGGCCGGGCTGGTCTTCACGATACGAACCGTCTGAATTCCGCCAGTCGGGTGTGCCGACCCACTCACTGCCGTAGCCGTCACCGGTGAAACGTTCGGTGATTTGCTGGCCAAAATCCTTCGAGCCGTAAACTTCCCGCCTGCCGCTGCGACGGCCGCCGCCTGTTGAGGCGATATTTGAACCTGCAAGGGTTTCGTGAATACTGTTGGTGTCGCCCCCGAACTACTCGCCGCCATTGGCCGCTGCACGATCGTCGTGGCCTGCGGGACCGTCACCGTCCGGAACACCGTCCCCTGCGGGCTGGACGTGATCGTGGTCCCGTTCAGGCGTGCCTTTCCAAGAATTCCACCCGTCGGTGACTGCACCAGCGTGACCTTGATCGGTGCCAACTTGGCCGCGGTCGTCCCCAGAAGCGTCCGTTGCTGTTGCTGCTGCTGCTGCACGACATGGTTCAACCGGTTGACACTGTTGTTCGCCAGCAAACTCGTCCCCGCCTGGATGACCGGAACCGACGTTGGTGTGGTGGCCACAACGGGACTGCTGGCGGCGGACACCGTTGCCGCCGGTTGCTGCTGCTGCTGCTGCTTGAACAGGGAAGTGTTGGCCGGAAGTGGTGCCGTCTCCGTAAATGCGTATGGATCTTCCTGGGATCGGGCCGGCACCGACATGGCGTTTGTGGCAAACTGTGTCTAGCCTCTGGGGTTTGAATAAAGTTGGCTTTAGTTGTTGCTGCTGGTGGTGCGCGGGACAATGCCTTGCCGCAAACTGAAGCCCTGTTAAGTAACAAAAACAAAACAGAAATGTTATTGATTTCTAGAACGTAGACTAAAAAACTGTAAATTTCATTGTTATATTCTCGAAATAGTGTTATATGAAATGAGTTGTAAAATTATTATTTTTTCAGCACGAGCTCTAAATGTATTCATCAAAACCAAAAAAATACCATATTTAAGCTAAAACCTCTTATCAATCCCATCTGTTTTGCAACCAAACTACCAAAATTACAATGGCATGCATTCTAGGGGACCGTCCACAAACCACGTGGACATTTTTTTGAAAATTGGATCTATAATGTTCCAACAAATATTACCCAAATATTTTTCATGTTTTCTATTTTTCTTGCCCAAAAAAATCCAAACAAAAAAAACACTCAAAGAAGCCATTTTCCATCATTAAGGAGCTATTAGACTATGGCAAACAAAATCGCACTTTTTTGTGTTTGGCAGTTTGCCAAACTCGCAAACAAAGCCAAATGTATGCAGACTGACGTTTCTGCAAACAAACAAAGCAGGCAACTGTCATAGTCTAATACGTCCTTAACCTATATTTTTCCATATATTACGATCGTAACTTGTCGATGATAAGTCGTAATTTGTCGATAGTAGATTGAGATCATTCGATCGTAATTTTTCGATCTAACATCGACAAATTACGAATGACGATCGAAAAAATTTGATATGAGTTCGAAACCCGCCTTCAAAAATTTCAAAAGTTTCAAAAATTTCCAAAAATATAAAATATGAAATTTTTTTAAAATTTCAAAAATTTTAAATTTTAAAAATTTCAAAAACTCCAAAAATTTAAAAAATATTTAAAATTTTAAAAAAATTGAAAATTTCAAAAAAAATTAAAATTTTAAAAGTTTTAAAAACTAAAAAAAAAAATTTCAAAAAATTAAATTTAATTTTTTTCAAAATTTAAAAAGTTCAAAAAAATTTGAACTTTTAAATAATAAAAAAAATTCAAAAATTCAAAATATAAAAAAAAATCAGAAAAATAAAAAAATATAAAAAAACAGAAATTTGGATTATCCGAAGTTCGACTATCCGAAGGTTTGTAAGGGAATTCGGATAATAGATTTTTTTTGTTTTTTTTTCTCTTTTTTTTTGTTTTTTCTCTTTCTTGTTTTAAATTTTAAATTCGAGTTCTCCGACCCCGGTTTTAATCAAAATTGAATAGTAATAGCCTATTAAATAATAAATCGCATTTTTTCAATATTACGTTACCACCATCTTGCATTGCAAAAATTTAAATCATTTTAGCTCGACAATCAAAAATTGAACAACGAAAAAAAAATGTTTTTTCGTGATTCGATTATCCGAAGTTTCGATTATCCGAAGTGAAATTTTTGCGAGGCCTTCGGATAATCGAGTGTGGACTGTACCTATCTTTATTTTAAGTGTTCTGTTTCTTTTGCTAATGTTTTATAAACGCCCTTACCAAGTTTGAAAACCACGTCCTAAGTATAGCAGATCTTCTTTCGCCATTGATACTTTTTTGAAATTTTGAAAAGTTATATGATTGGATTGGATTTTATTTAAAGTTTTTTATAATTTTAAATTTTTAAAATTTTTGAAATTTTTTGAATTTTTTAAAATTTTTGACAATTTTAAATTTTTGAAATTTTAAAATTTTTCGTTCAAATAAAAAAAAATATTCATAAAAATGGTATTACAAATAACGATCGTAATTTCTCGATCCACGATCAGGATTTCTCAATAGTAAAATTACGATCGTAATTTCTCGATGGTAAGTCGTAATTTGTCGATGGTAGGTCGAGATTTGTCGATGGTAAGTTGTAATCTTACTATCGAGAAATCTCGATCGTGAGTCGAGAAATTACGATCGTAATATTACGATCGAATGCAATAATCACCACGTTAATATAATTTTGCGGGCTGGTAATACAAAATGGACATTTGAGTATTCGAAAATCTGCAAAATTTGCTGGGCTATTCAAACGACACTGCACATTTAAGCTAAAACCCGATTTAATCCCACCAGGGGTGAGATAGAGCCTTTCTTACAAAATGAAGATAACGGCGGCTGATCTTTTTTTTTTTTTTTCAAAAAATTGAACCAATTCAAAAACCAACCCGATTTTTTCACATAACTGAAAAGCGCTGTTTTGCCTTCCTCACTTTACTGAGGAAAGGCTATAAAATCACTCGGAAAATGAACTTTTTAATTAGACCTCCTAGACCTACCTTCATTTGTACATATCGACTCAGAATCACCAGCTGAGCAAATGTCTGTGTGTTTGGCTGTATGTAGACATGTGTACCAAATCAATGTCACTGGAATATCTCGTCACAGGCTCAACCGATTTTGGCCGGAAAGGTTTTAATAGATCCGTCTTTACGTCCCCTACCTTGCTATTTAAATTCATACAGTGTTATCATGTATTTAAAAAGTTATGCTAAAAAAACTGTTTCATACTAAATTAAAATTATGGTAAAAAGGGTGTTTTTTTCATGAAACCCTCACATGTTATATATTTTTAGAAAGCATGTGAGAAGACCTTTTAGGTGGATTAAAAAAAAAAGTGATCGGACTTACCTATCCAAAGTTACGAGCACTTAAGAATTCAGCTGATTTTTCTAACCTCACTGTTTTTTCTTTCTTAATTTGTTTTTGTTTTCAAATTCAAATGCACAGGGTGATCCAAAAAAAAAAAAATACTTGTGAAATGGAAGTCGATGATCGACGAATAGAGCTGTGCCGTAGTATTCAAAATTGGATAACCCAAAGAAGACTACTTTTTAATCAAAATCAAATGCTAATTAAAACAACTACAGAAATCTGGGGCAATTTCATTCTCAACTTTATGTTAACATGTTAAGGTTAATGTTAACTTTCCATAGGTCGCCTCCCTAAGGTGCCGGTGAATACGCGCATCTCACGAAAACTGTCATCTTAGGGTCCGGCTGCAGCAACCACCTTAAGGTGGATTAAGTAACGTTTTTTTCTACTGGTGTTTTCGTGACCTCTTGTATCTGGTTGATGATGGTGTCAGGTGTAATGGTTCGAGGTTTTGGTGGAGAAGGGATGTTGGACAGAACTTGGAAGTAACGGGGAGGGCCAGTGGTTTGGTTTCTGCCGTTGCGGTTGTGGTGCGTCGTTGCTGGTGCTGCCGCATGATTTGGCTCATGAGGTTCTGCCATTGAAAACGGAATCGACCCACCGTCATATTCGGCCGTCGGTATTAATTTTAATTTTTATTTCATTGAGTACTGACGATCAGCAACAACAAAATTATTTCAATCAGCTGTTGATGTTTACAATCGTCAAGGCTTGATTGTCTCAAGCATACACTGACATGACACAGGACAGTAATGGGTTTGTATTGGTATGTTTGGGCAGCGCTTCGGCATCAGCCCACTAGGCAGCGCTGGCGTCGTCGTTATATGGTGGTTTGATGAAGGACGATGGATTTCAAAAATAATTTGTATGAAGAGTCACGTCTGTTTGTCTGTGATTCAACATAGGATAACTCAAAGAAAACTGGTTTTTAATCAAAAACAAATGCTGAGTAAATCAAACTTACGTCAGCGAGCGAATTGGGTCCTAAAATTAAGCTCAAATTTGTAATATTACTGTACACAACGATAAAGCTTGTTTTTCTGAGTATTGCGCGTATTCCCGAAAAAGACACGCGGCAAACCAGCCTCGGAACGACGTGCCGCACTTTCGGCAAATGCGCGCTGTCAAATCCCATACTGCACGTTTTGTTCTTGTTGATCTTCTTCTTCGAATCGCCTGGCATTGTTGGCAGGTATGTTTTTAATTGCATCAAAAGTACAGAAAATCGCTGGCAACAATGCCTATGGCATATTCTGAAATGCTGCGCATCGTGTACCTTTGAAAGAAACGGACAATACAATGACACTTTGCACGACCACAATGGTTTTGTAAAGGATTTTGAAATCAATTTTGAAAAATTTACTTCGCGGCTCTTCTTGGCAGAAAAGGTTCTACTTGACAGCTCGTTGCAAGGGGACCATAGTTTATCCATCAAAATAATGTTGTCTTTTCAATTTATTTGTTTGTTTTGAAATGACAAAAAGTTATAAGAAATAGGTTTAAATTTTGTTTTTATTACCGTTGTAAATTGCAGGCCAAGGATTGATACCTAAGAGCATGCAATGGCACTGACCTTGTTGCGTGCTCTTCGGTTGACGTCCACGCCCACTGAGAATTTTGGCTCGAGCCTCGACTCGATTCAGGCTCGATCTCGAGCCAGATCGACTCGAGGCTCGAGCCAAAATTCTCAGTGGGCGTAAGGAACATCCTGGAAGGAGCGCAACTAACTACATCCGTAGTTCTGTTTGATCATCCGAATTATCTTGATCAGAACAGTATAGCTCTGGTTCCTTGCGAGTGTCCTATTTTCTTACCTCCACGTTGGCTTGGTTTTCATGATGACCTAGCTGGTGGCCTGTGGAAACGGATCGTAAACCTTTGACCACCGCGGGTCAGAGTCGAGACGGCTAAAAGAAAGGGGCGCGACAATGTGGGAAAGGAAAGTAATTTGTGATTGTAGACGGTATTGTTTTGATTCGCAGTATGTTGAGTCAACTGCTGTGGATGTACCTGAAACATCGCACAACGGGGTTTCTCGTCTCTTCATTCTCAGCTACCACCTATCTCCTATTTTTATTTTGCTCTACTGATTCTCAATTCTTCACTGATTGTTCTATTTAATATCCATCATTTGATTTTGATTTTACTAACTTTTGATTCTCTTATCTCTCAAAGCTTTTCCACTCCTTTTTACCAACTGATACTGCTGTAACGAACTTTGTTTTGTTTTTTTTTCCTTAAAAATTTACTTTTCCTTAATGTACTAGTAATATCAAGTCTATTTATCATTTGCCTAATTTGATTTTATTTCGAATTTATTTATTTAAATAATTCTTTATCTGTCCTATAAATTATCATTACTGTAATCTAAGCTTTTTTTGTATCTCTATTTATTACCTATTGTCTAATTATACATCTAATACATCTAGCTTCTCATTTTTATTCTTTAAAATACGATCATCATTCTCTTACTATTGATTCTTGATTTTTATAAAATAAATTCTCTTTTACTGTCTATTGTTTTCAATCTTCACCCTTTTTTCAAACAAGTGAGGTTTGAGCCCTTATTCAATTTAAGGAATGGTTAAAGGATTAACACAAATATTACAATTGTACTTTTGGTAAACTTTTATAACATGCTTAGGACCAAAAATTGTAACAAAACATCGCGACAAAAGAAATAGCAACATATAAACACGACACAACACTAGGAAAGATTTCAGGAGAAAACAATACACAGTAAAATAACAACTTGTTTTTGAATTAAAACTAAAAATAAAACAGTTTTTGCTTTAATGAAAGTTGATAGGCACACTATAGATGGTTAGGCGCTTATACTTACATCAAACCCTACGTAATGTACCACCCCCGGCCGAGTTAAAATGCGTAACCGGAAAAGAAGGTGTGCATGCCTGGCACGAACACTCAAAGCGTGTTCTAGCGTGTTGCTCGTATTGACTCAGAGCAAGGGTGAGATGTAGGTGTAAGGGCAGTGCGTGTTCGTCGGGAACCTAGTGCATAAGATCGGTCAAGGCCCGTTCTTACACTGAAAATTGCGAATTGCGAATTACCGTTGTAAATTAAAATGTATGTAGGGGTTTAGGCAGCTGTTTTCCCATGTTTTTTAAAAAAATAAAAATATTAAAATTTAAATAACAAGTTATAGCCTCAACATTTGGACGCAAAAAGTGTTTTAAAATGCATTTTACAGTAGTTTAGTTGTTTTGCAACCATTAGTTTTCAAAAAATGTAAGATTTGACAAAAACAAAAATTTAAGCGAAAAAAAAAAACTTTTTGCGATATTAAACATCGAAAATTTTCCAAAATTCTGAAGATTTTTAAATCTCGATCAAATCGAGTTGAGTAAGATTTTTTTTTTTTGCTCACAGACTAAATTGGTTAAGAACCGATTGTTTCAATAACCGATTCCATCAGATTTCGTCGACTGATTTCGGCAACCGAGTTTTATTGTTTATTTGATTTTGGTTACCGCAGTCAAACATTGATCGTGGTAGATCGCGGTGGATACTTTTCTACCACAGTTTTTTTGTGTAATCAATGTGGCAGATGCTTTGGTGGATTTTTGACAGTTCGAATCATTTGAAGAAAATCCACCAAGGTTAACCAAAACCAAATTAACAATACAATTCCTATTTTTATGTAAAGTTTCCACAGAAGTCTATTGCCCGGTCAGCCGACTCGTTGGCCGATGAGTCGGCCGAAAGCCAGGGATGCCACATTTGAAGATTTTCTAGCACAGGCTCAATGCTCAAACGTATTGTTTCGTATTGTTGTATTGTTATTCGATGATTTTCAATCAAATGAATTACTCACTAAAAAGATGTTTTGAAAAAGATGTTTTGCTTCTTTTGCCAAAAACTGATTTGTAAAATATTATTTTGCCATCAAGTTAAACTCATTTGCGTTTTTGTGATGTGCCCGAAAATCTTCAAAATCTGACATGCCTGCCGAAAGCGGCGAATTGGGTATTAAAGCCCTGTGTAAATTTTTATGTACAACGGTAAAAAACACAATTCTAGATTAAATTTTCAAAACAAACTATCCCTCATGGGTTTCCTATGCAGATAGGGCCTTTTGAAAATTTAATCGAGAATTAAAAACGATTTCCGATCACTTTTTTTTATTTTTATGCAAAAAAAAAAGTTGTTGACTAGACAACATTTTTTCGTTGGATCAACTATGGTCCTCTTGGAACAAGCTGTTAAGTAGGACCTTTTCTGTCAAGAAGGACCGCGAGGTTAATTTTTCAAAATTGATTTAAAAATCCATTTTAAACTCTTTGTGGTCGTACAAAGGGTCATTGTACTCAAAAAAATAAGCTTTATCGTTGTGAACAATAATATCAGCAATCTAAACTTAATTTTAGGACCCAATTGGGTACTAAAGCCCTATGTAAATTTTTATGTACAACGGTAAAAAAACACGATTAATAACCATTTCTGATTATCAGTTCCCCTAAGATTCCAATATATCTATTTAGTTTTTCTTCCAGTTAGTTTTCCTTCAGTTAGTTTTCCTTCAGTTAGTATAACTCGCCTTCACACAAAGCCGTCGTTTCTGGTTGCACCGGAAGCAAAGCAAGAACGCCCCAGCAGCTGGACACCGAGTTGCGGCTGAGGACAAAACGCAAAGGCCAGCAGAGCCAACCAAGACCCCTACACAATCCCCCTTCCCTTCCCACGCCTTGTCGTTAACATCAATCCCTTCCCTACTAACCCCGAGTAGGCCGCGGGTAATCGGCTCCCCTCCCACTAACATTTACACACAAGATCCTCTGTAATTATTAAGTCAAATGTAATTACAAAAGCCGACTCGGTCCTAACCAGGTCCAAGTACCGAAAAGGACCTAATAAAAATAATTTTATGAAAAAAAAACCATTTCTGATCACTTTTTTTCATTCTAATGCATTTTTTTTAACAAGACAACATTTTTTCGATGGATCAACTATGGTCCCCTTGGAACGAGCATTCAAGTAGGAGCTTTTCTGTCAAGAAGGACCGCGAGGTTAATTTTTCAAAATTGATTTAAAAATCCATTTTAAACTCTTTGTGGTCGTACAAAGGGTCATTGTACTCAGAAAAATTAGCTTTATCGCTGTAAACAATAATATCAGCAATCTAAGCTTCATTTTAGGACCCAATTAACGAGTCCGTTCTGTACTGGTACTGCGGTACATCATTCACTTGGTTAGAATTTTGCCCGAATTCTGCCAGAACGCCGTGACTGGGATAAAACAGAATGGTGTAGCAGGGCACAGCTCTATTGGTCGACCAACGTCTGTCATTGAACTTTATTTTTTTCAGAATCACCCTGTGTTTTTCAGACAAAAATAAACAAAGTGGGTTTTTTCCTTTGGTTGGTCCAACTCGCCAAGGTTTTGTTTAAAATTGAACTTTTTATTTATCTGGTCTGGTTCCAGCGTGAGTGCAGACGGACTTCTCCGATTGGCTTTGATTGGAGAGCTCAGCCGGATGCAGGTCAATCTGGTGGCTGCTGGCGGAACGCGGAGGTCGCTCGGACTCGGATGCACGACGAAAATCAGACCGCGGTAAATACGGTTTACGCGAGCTTCAAGACGGTCGCGGAGGTAAGCGTCCGGAAGCAATTGCCGAGTTTGGTGAACAACATCAAACAGCAGTTTAGCGCGACCGGCAAACCGGTTAAGTGATTCCTTGCGATCAGCAGGTTCGCACCATAAAGGCCACCCTCAAGGACGTCGAAGGAAAGTGCCAGCTTACCAGGACAAAAGCACAACACAGGTGCCACAGGTTTCATCCGCAACCTACCGGTCTACTCGATGACCGCAAAAAAATTCTGGACTGTTGATCAAGCACCTGCAAGACTTGAGGTCCGCCAAACTGTTTGAGAGCAAGCCCTACATGTACGACGGCGTGAAGCTGATCAACCTCAACGTAAACGCCCTTCTGCTGGAGAACCACGACAAAAACACAACGAGGCGGCCGAAGCGGAAAAGCCCAAGCGCGCGGGAGGAAGAAGTGTAAATCAAACGCAAAAAGCGGAATCCGAGAAGCGAAAGTGGACGGAGGAGCAGGCCAAAGCTGCTGATGCGGCCGCCACCAACGCCAAGCTTGCCTACAACGACCTCAACCTGGTTAAATTGCCGGTGGGCACGGACTAATCTAACGGAGGTTGTACACCTTTGTCGAAGAGTAAGAAAATTTCAATTCAATTCAGTTTTTTCTTTAGTTTATGGACCAACAGTAGTTTTGTAAGTGCAGTACAGAGTTTTGTGGGATTCTTTCAGCTGTGTATAAGACATTTATCACAATCAACCATCAGCCAACCATTCTGGCAACCATCAGCTTTCTTGGTTGCATGAGCGTCGCGACGCCTTCTCTGAACCTTGTTCAACGGCGGTGTTATAAATTCTGAAACATTCTTAATAGTGTACAAATCGTTTCGCACTCTCCGGCAAAGTTCCAGACTTCTTTTTTAAAGGTCCTATAAGCTGTTGTCTTTTATATGTTTATAGGTTCATTTTTAGATGTTCCCTGGAACACGAACTATGAAATCGTAAGGTTTTTGAAAAATGCAAAAACTGTTAAGGGGCTCAAAATTGGTAAAAAACAAAACGCATCGACTTTACGGGTTAAATTCCATTTAAACTTCAAAGTCAAAGCACAAGGTCCTGTCGCAACCAATCAAGCACATATTTGGGATTCAGACTCAGAACACCTAGGGGATCATGTCCTCAAATGCCTGCTAATTTGACTCATTTTGTTACATTCTAATGCATATCTAAAAATTGTAGCACGCATAAACATAGAACACAAGTAACAGTGTGAGGAAGGCTCCAACCACCTTATAGGTGGATTAAGTATCGTTTTTTGCTGTAGTCGCACACAAGCACATTTTCGATTCTCAAAATCAGAACAACTTATTTTTGAGGCAGAGAATTCGCTCACAATTTGCGAAGTTCGTAATGTTTTCTGCCAGTCGATAAATTGTTCGTATTCTCTGAGTGTTTTATCACTTTTCAAAATAACAACAATTAACGAGAAAACAAAATAATTCCGTCTTGCTCCAGAGCGTTAAAGTGGTTTCAAAATGTAACGATGTAAAGGGAAAGCAGCTTAAAAGTTCTTGAAAGCTTCACTGAAGAGAAATTTAGGCGTTAGGCAAAATTGAGAGCTTTTGATAAGCAAGCCAGAAAATTATGTAGTATGCATTTGGGAGTTTTTGGGATTGGGAAGCATACTGATACTGAGCGCTCGGTGCGTCTTCACTACGACAAACGCAAACGTGGCTCATACGTTGGGTTCATGCCAGACACGAAACCGAGCCGACGAGCCGACGCATGTCTTGGTGCCTTCCTCGCATTCATACAGTGAACACACTACACAGCCTCAAAAAGTGTATAATAGTATAAATAACACTTATTTTTTATCAAAATATCTGAGATCCGGCCTCAAAAAAGTGTATTAGAAACACTAAAGTACTTATAACTTATGATAGGGTTGTCGGATCTTCACTCTTTTGGGCTTGTTGAAAAGGTATTTTGATTACATATCCAACGATGGGACGCATGATAGACCTGGACAACTTTTTCATCAAAATATTTGAGATCCGGCCTCAAAAAAGTGTATAAATATCACTTAAGTGTTCATAACTTTTAAATTTTTTAAACGCGTTGGAAAGGTCTTTTAATTACCTTTCTAACAATTTACAGCATGACACGTTTTCTTACAAAAACCACCCTTTTTACAATCTTCCGAAGTTTAGCAAAAATCGTTTTTTGGCATAACTTTTGAATTACGTGGGACCCCAAGACGGATCGAATGAGACCAAAGCGATCCAAAACGGTTCAGCCAGTCCGGAGATAATCGCAATTCGCAATTCGCAATTTTCAGTGTAAGAACGGGCCTTGACCGATCTTATGCACCAGGTTCCCGACGAACACGCACTGCCCTTACACCTACATCTCACCCTTGCTCTGAGTCAGTACGAGCAGCACGCTAGAACACGCTTTGAGTGTTCATGCCAGGCATGCACACCTTCTTTTCCGGTTACGCATTTTAACTCGGCCGGGGGTGGTACATTACGTAGGGTTTGATGTAAGTATAAGCGCCTAACCATTTATAGTGTGCCTATCAACTTTCATTAAAGCAAAAACTGTTTTATTTTTAGTTTGAATTCAAAAACTTATTGTTATTTACTGTGTATTGTTTTCTCCTGAAATATTCCCTAATGTTGAATCGTGTTTATCTGTTGCTATTCCTTTTGTCGCGGTGTTTTGTTACAATTTTTGGTCCTAAGCATGTTATAAAAGTTTACCAATAAATACAATAGTAATATTTGTGTTAATCCTTTAACCATTCCATAAATTGAGTGTGGGCTCAAACCTAACTTGTTTGAAAAAAGGGTGTAGATTGAAAACAATTGACAGTAAAAGAGAATTTGTTTTATAAAAATCAAGTATCAATAGTAAGAGAATGATAAGCGTATTTTGAAGAATAAAAATGAGAAGCTAGATGTATTAGATGTAAAATTAGACAATAGTTAATAAATAGAGATACAAAACAAGCTTAGATTAAAGTAATGATAATTTATAGCACAGATAAAGAATTATTCAAATAAATAAATTCGCAATAAAATCAAAAAAGATTAGGCGAATGATAAATAGACTTGATATTACTAGTACATTAAGGAAAAGTATATTTTTAGGGGAAAAAAACAAACAAAACAGTTTGTTACAGCAGTATCAATTGGTAAAAAAAGGGTGGAAAAGCTTTGAGAGATAAGAGAATCAAAAGTTAGTAAAATTTAAATCAAATGTTGGATATTAAATAGAAGAATCAGTGAAAAAGTGGGAATCAGTAGAGCAAAAATAAAAATAGGAGATAGGTGGTAGCTGTGAATGAAGAGAAGAGAAACCCCGTTGTGCGATGTTTCAGGTACATCCACAGCAGTTGACTCAACATACTGCGAATCAAAACAATACCGTCTACAATCACAAATTACTTCCCTTTCCCACATTGTCGCGCCCCTTTCTTTTAGCCGTCTCGACTCTCACCCGCGGTGGTCAAAGGTTTACGATCCGTTTCCACAGGCCACCAGCTAGGTCATCATGAAAACCAAGCCAACGTGGAGGTAAGAAAATAGGACACTCGCAAGGAACCAGAGTACGATAAGAATTTTAAAGCATTAAAATTTGTATTCGGCATATATCAGCATTAATTTGGCTTATAAGGGAAATTTTTTAAAATTCGCAATTCGCAATTCGCAATTTTCAGTGTAAGAACGGGCCTTGACCGATCTTATGCACTAGGTTCCCGACGAACACGCACTGCCCTTACACCTACATCTCACCCTTGCTCTGAGTCAGTACGAGCAGCACGCTAGAACACGCTTTGAGTGTTCGTGCCAGGCATGCACACCTTCTTTTCCGGTTACGCATTTTAACTCGGCCGGGGGTGGTACATTACGTAGGGTTTGATGTAAGTATAAGCGCCTAACCATTTATAGTGTGCCTAACAACTTTCATTAAAGCAAAAACTGTTTTATTTTTAGTTTGAATTCAAAAACTAGTTGTTATTTACTGTGTTTTGTTTTCTCCTGAAATCTTTCCTAGTGTTGAGTCGTGTTAATCTGTTGCTATTTCTTTTGTCGCGGTGTTTTGTTACAATTTTGGTCCTAAGCATTTTATAAAAGTTTTTCAAAAGTACAATAGTAATATTTGTGTTAATTCTTTGATCACTCCAAAAAATGAGTAAGGGCTCGAACCTCATTTGTTTGAAGAAAAGGGTAAAGATTGAAAACAATGGACAGTGAAAGAAATATACTATTTGAAGAATCAATAGTAAAAGAAAGATAGTAATTTATAAAGTAGATAAAGAAATTAACAATAATTAATAAATAGAGGTAAAAAAACAAGCTTAGATTGTATTGAGGGCAATTTATAGGCCCAAATTTGAATATTGGCCCAAAATGAATATTGAATTATTCAAATAGACAAATAAAGAAAAGGCACATGATAAACAAAATTTACTGCCAAATTAAGGATTGATTGATTGATTGATTGATTGATTGGTTGGGAAGGGGGAAAGCAGGGAAAGCAGAAAGTATGTTACAGCAGCATCAATTGGTAAAATAGAGTGAAAAAGCGTTGAGAAATAAGAGAATCAAATGAGTAAAATCGAAATGGAGGATAGTAAACAGAGCCGCGTTAGAAAATCAGTGAAACAAAATAAACAGAAGATAGGTGGTAGCTGAGAATGAAGAGAAGAGAAACCCCGTTGTGCGATGTTTCAGGTACATCCACAGCAGTTGACTCAACATACTGCGAATCAAAACAATACCGTCTACAATCACAAATTACTTCCCTTTCCCACATTGTCGCGCCCCTTTCTTTTAGCCGTCTCGACTTTGACCCACTGTGGTCAAAGGTTTACGATCCGTTTCCACAGGCCACCAGCTAGGTCATCATGAAAACCAAGCCAACGTGGAGGTAAGAAAATAGGACACTTGCAAGGAACCAGAGCTATACTGTCTTGATCAAGTATGATCTAACAGGACTACGGACGTAGTCAGTGACGCTCCTTCCAGGATGTTCCTCGCCTGAGCGTCAACTGAAGAGGTATCATCAGCATCATTCGCACTTGGCCTGCTAGGGAAATTTTTTAAAATTGAATTTATAGATCCGCAAAATGCCTAGCGCTTGAAATATTTTCTATTTAATTTTATTTATTTTCCAAAGACTGGGTGTTATATGTACGTAAATGTATGATTTTAAATTAAAAAAAAAATATCATATTAAATATTTTTTTTATCAAACACCGGCATTTGGTGCAAATTAGGACACATGTATCGAGTTAAGACAGCTATTTTAGCCATTTTTGCATATTGACTTTGGTTAAAACAGGAACAGAACAGAACAATCAGTATGTACACTGATTTCCAAATTTATTGCTCAAATATCTCTTGTGCCTTTTCATACTGTAGTCCCGATTTGCCCCAGTTGGTGCTAGTAACGTAAAGATGATAAAACATAATTTAAAACTTATCTAAAATTATACATTGACTGGTATCACAAATAATGTTGTCGCTTCTTGTTATTTTTGGACATTTAAAGAAAATAAGCTTTTCTATATAAAAAATACATAAAAGAAATTAAAATACATAAAGAAATAAAATATTTATTTTAATCACATTGAATTGAAAATTGTGGTTCATATAAAAATCAAACCATAACACGGAAAAAAATGTTTAATTTCTTGTAAACTATCTAAAAATTTTCGCCCTTGTTGAGATTGAATTGTACACTATCATCAATTAATAATATTGAGTTAATTCTATGATTTTAAGCTTGAAGAACATAACCAAAATGGTAAAAACATAGATTTTATGACTGGTCCAAACATTTCCCGGGATTCCGAAAATATTTTTCCCGTTTCCCGGGAATTTCGAAACCCGGGAAAATTGGACGCCCTAGTTCTAAAACCTGAACGGTAAATCCAATTGAGGTCAAATTTTTTTCAGAAGCTTGATTATGGTCTGGATTATGATATGGAGAAAAAAAAAACTAAATAAAATGCCAAAGAAATAGTTTTGGAATTTGGCGAAAAATGTATTTTTTTTTTGGATAAATTAACGAATTTAACATTTCAATTCTCCACCGAATTTTTATTTGAAAACAACCTGATCAGGTGAAAACATATTCCGAGTCCCCTAAAAAATGGATAAATTGAAATTTGGTATGGAACTGGTTCAGGTTCAGCAAATCCCCTTTCAAATGCGCCCAAGAGAGCTTAAATCCATAAGACTTCATCCATAAAGTACGTCACGCTAAAATCAGCCAAAATTCGAACAGTCAGTCCGAACAAAGGATCCTGGAAGAAGATATGGTTAGATTACGCGCCATGTTCTTTCTTGTCAATATTAATGTTTGCAGTACATTCGAGCATCCCCGAGCTGTATTACACTCCTTAATGCGGCCAGACCTGCTGCGTTGCATTTACTCCTCTCTGCGGACGAATCACATTTCACAGAATCTACAGGGGAGGAAATGTGAGTGGACATACCATTGCCAATGCCGATTCGAGCAGAAGAAACAAATTTTCGAATAGTGCAAAATTGCTTCTTTTGACAAAGGAAAATACAAAATCGATGAATTTTCGGAATAACTGTACATCCAAGAATCCCTTAAAATGTAACACAATCAATAAAGCGGCCAGGCCTACTGCGTTGCCTTAACCGCAGAGACAATGTTTCTGTGAACGGATCACATTTCACAGAATCAAGAGCGAAGGTAGGATATGTGGACATCCCGTTTTTCTCGAATTCACAGTTTTTCGTAAAACGAAACTTTAGAAAGTTTCACAAGATCACTTAATCAACGGAATTAAGTCTAAAAATCAAAAACCATGTGCCATTCTTTAGAGTGGACAAATATCTTCTTGCTCTTTGGCTAAGTTATTCTCTAGAACACGATCTCTAGGGTCATGAGTTTTTAATTGTTTGAGCCACATTGAACCACTCTTACAAACACCCAATCGAGCGTAACTATAATTTCTCCTTTCCCACATCATCTAAAAGAACTTTTTCCTTCCCAGAATCAACAGCGAGTGCGAGCAAACGCCGACCACACAAACCCTAGAGAGTGTGGACGACGACGCGCACAGCAGAAATAGCTACTTAAATAAATGCAAAAAAACACGCTACTCTTGATTCAGCAGTGCGCTCTACGCGCAAGAGTTCCCAGTGGCAAGCGGCAACTGGAGAATCGCGCAATCACGGCCTGGTGAGCACACCAGAACGAGCTGAATTGTCAGCAAAAATGTGGGCTTGTACGTACTACAGCAGTGAGGTAAAGGGCAAAAAACAATGAATCTGTGCAATTATCAGCGCAATTTGAGGCTCTGTTCTTTGAAGCTTGTTTGTGTGGTACCGAACAAAGGTTGTAACTTGTTGTAACCGGAGAAGTTTAGTTTTTAAATAGGTGTAACAAGCTGCCTTTATATTCAATTGTTAAAATTTGAGTACAAACGCAACAACTTTGAATGTTACAAAAATTGCAGCAACAACAACAAAGGTATTGAGTAATTGAAACAATTACCCAAGTAACAGTGACTAGTCGTAATCCCTCTCCTGGAAGAAACTTCCCTTTCTCAAACACACGAAACAAAAACAATCGATAAAATGCAAATGCCAAAACCAGCATTCCAAGAATTCTCACCAAAACTGTTCCGTCGACAACGGCCAGACCAACCACGGATCGGTTCCGATTGTTATCGCCCAGCCAAACCCCGTCTGTTGTCGGGCACTGTTACGATTCCGTCCCTGGACCACTCCTGCCTGCCTGCTTTCCACTCCCTTCCCCCCTCTTCACACCCCCTCTACTCCACCAGCACCGCGCTAGCTCGGGCCAAACAAGAATCGCTCGCGACGGACGGGCGCGGTCACGACGCGGCCGGAATCCACTGTAGAACGCTGCGCGGACCTGTACTGCACCGGGCGGTCGCGAATTCACTCCATTTTGGGACGCGCGTGGGGGCAAATTTTGCCAAAAATGTTGACGACGTTCGATTTTGGAAAATTTTCCTCCTCCGCGAGCTGTCAAAACTTTTGTGGCTGTGTGTGACGTGAGTGACGCGGGTGACGGACGGCGCGCCAGAGGTCACTCACGCGGGCGCGTTCCTTTTGACAGCTCGAGGGTGCTCACGCGCGTGACAGCGCTGGCACGGTAAGAAATGGTTTTGCGTTGAACGTCTCAAACCAGTTGTTGAGATTTTTTTTAAACGTTTTCGCAGTTAAATTTTCTTTGTATTTTGAATTGAAAAATTCTCCAAAAATAATTTTTCTACTAATTTTTAATCATTAAAAAAACACTGAAAAGAAGGACTCTTTATATTTTAGAGAATTGTAGCATGAGCATGGTTGACTGCCAAGAGCTGCTACTCTGTTATTGACAGATCAGCTGAAGTTAAACAATGAATCAAAAATGATCCGTTCTAAACATCCGTTCACTGTTTAACCTCTGAAGATCTCTACTTTATTAGTCAATACCGGCGCCCTCCCAAGAAGCCTGCAGTTCAACGAAAGGGAGGAATATTAGTCCGATAGTTGAAATTGCATACTCATCAAGCACATAGTTTTTCGCTATATACTTGTTGATACCGCTTGAGACCGTTGAATCCACAGCATCTCCTTCAAGCATCACGTGATTAATATTTTTTTTGGGTTAGTAGGATAAGGTATTGGCTTTTCGATGCCTCCCGAGCTACGACGCTATGGGGAGGACTTTCATAACAGACCCGTCGGCAAGCCTTCCGAGCAACGATGCTATGGGAAGGTCTTTCTAGTTAACACACAAAATTACTCACACACAGTTATTTTGCTCCACTATTAACTCAACGATCCAAATTGTCAGTGCGTCTTTCGATCATTATATAGAAATGGCTTTTCACCGCAAAAAATAAAACCTTATACGAAAAATTTAAACACAATCCACCCGACGCTGTGCCTTCCGATCAAAGATGATATAGGAAGGGCTTTGAAAATCACAAAAAATCACTTTTCACTCCGAATATTTTTTACGACCACGCGCTCCCTATTCCAATTATGCACTGATGATGCTGCATTTTCAGAGGGTTATCTTCTCCTCGCAGCACACAATTCACGACAAAAATGCGAAACAAAAGGCTCACACAAAAAAAATCACTTTTCACTCCGATTATTTTTTACGACCACGCGCTCCCTTTGCCAATTATGCTCTATTAAATTTTAGAGAATTGTAGAGTAAAACTTTAGAAATTTTACTTGTTTTATGTGCTTATTCCAACGTTTTGAAAAAAAAATCATTCTTTCTAGAATTAAATTTGGCTGTATTTTTCACAATCGTTTCAACTAAAAAGGCAAATAATAATTATAGAAGGTGGTTAAAAACAATCAAGCTATCCACATTAACGATCCCCAGGTCTTTTGTGGTCTTATTGTAAGTTTCTGCTCGAACCTAGGAGCCCGAAGGCCTTCACCCTCTAACGCCCATGATTACTCCAGAGCACCACTAATTTTTGGATTCAAAATTCGGAAGGAATCGGTCAAGAAAAATTTCAAATGGGCAGCAGCGGCAGTGGAAGCAATCCAGAGAGGGTGAAGAAAAGCCCCAAGAAAACGCTCCCTCTTTTTTGTTCTGCTGTTCGTGAAGCTGTTTCTTGACCCCTTTCCTTCCGATCTCCATACTGGCCTAAACACGTAAAAATCTCGATTTTGCTCTGGGCCCGAAGGCTTTAACGGGTAGGGCAACTAAAGCTCTTTCTACTCCAAGGAACCTTTCACCCTAGGGTTCGGGCAGGGAGACGATTCCCACACCTATTCCACACCTAACGGCCTAACAACAACCAAGGCCGGTGCCGACGTTTTACTTCCCCATCCGATGGAAGGTTGGAGCAGATGGGAATTGAACCCATGATCATCCGCTTACAAAGCGGACTGCTTAACCATTCGGCTAAGCCTGCTGCGCACTGGGGGCAAATTTTGAAAAAAAAAACCTTTAAACAGCTAACTAACTCAAACGGGGTAAGAGTTTACTGGTACATAGGAGAAGGGAATAAGTTGTAACATAACCTTTGAAATAGATTATAGTTAAAATAAGACATTAGTGAGTGGTTGCTACTAGCGATAGTGACCAACAGCTATAACACTTTAGATGGTGCAAAATCTGGGGCCAGAGATAAATCGGTCACCGGTGTTTTTTTTTTTCAGGAAAAAAAGTTTTTTCGCTTTTTGGCTGTAGCGGCACAATTGAGTAGTAAACCACCAAGGAAAAAAAATGATTTGTAGAAATTTGTCATGTAGATTGAACAATATAACCGATTCAACGAAAAATGTACGCACTCTGCTAAGAAATCAAAGGTTGGCTTGAGACATTTATCTCTGTAAGGGCAATATTGTACCGCTCTCCACTCCATTAGACAGTGAAATGAAAATCGTAAAACTGGCCATTTTAAAAGCAAACCAAAATAATCTTATAACGCACTTATGATCTTCTGCACATTTACTCGGATTAGTTTTCAAAAAGCCGTAAGAGCCATTGGTAAACAGAGTCCTTTTTGCATCGGTATTCGACCTACTTACGAAAAACTAATATCAAAAATGCTCGAGATTGTTCATCTACACGTCCTTCAAGTGCCCCAAACTTAAAATAAATGAAATTTTGTTTCATATTCGAGAAAAACAAAAAATAGTGTCAGAGGTCACGATGGCTCTTACGGCTTTTTGAAAACTCATCCGAGATTTCCACAAATTTAAAAACAAACCTCCTTGAAGTGTACAAATTGGTTGGATGACGGCCATTTCTTGGATGACGCGACAACGAAAGAAGAAGATTAAAAACACTCCTCTCCATTTAATGCCTTTTATCATGCCAGAAAATAGCTTCGGTCAGATAAGTTTTTTTTAGTATATGTTTTATAAAAAATATATTTTAAACTTTGAAATTCTCCGCCAATGCAAATAATAACAGCACACTAAAAATTTGTACACTGAAGATCATACCCCTCCTCACCCCGCTAGTCTAGAGTAGTTCATGTCTCGACTGCGCTTTGGTGCTTTCGAACACTTTAGAACAGTTCTGGAGTTTTTATTTTAAAAAAAAGGACCTATAAACCACCAAAAAAACCAAAAAAAAAACTCCAGAGTTGCAAACTAGGGAATGTGTCTTAGATAGTTTTTTTCTGCTATAGTTTGAGGTGTGCACTTTGTTGAAAGCTTTTTGCGATTTGTTGCAAAATCACTAAAATCAGCAATTTTTCTTCTTTACACAGGCATGTACATCAAAGATATGGCGAAAAAATAAAAACAAGTTAAGTTTAATGCGGTATACGCACTTGGTAAGGAACCGGCCAAAATTCAAATGGACAGCTGCAGTAGCAAAAGCAATCCAGAGAGGGTAAAGTAAACCCCCAAGAAATCGTTTCCTTTCCATTGTTCTGTTGTTCGTAAAGCCATTTCTTGACCCCTTTTCTTGGGAGGTGCGTATTGGCCCTAAGATGCAAAATCGAGATTGCAATTGAAAACGATTTTACAAGCAAACCTTCTACAGCTTTTTTTTTGTTTGGTTGATTGTGTAAATGTTGAGAAATATAAGTTTTTCTTGCGGTCTTTATTTTTGATCTTTACGATGATCTGAAAAGTGTTCTCAACAGGAAAGAAAATACTGACGCTCACGATTGATTTTAGAATTTTGATATCAGAAAGACTTTCGTTAAGAACAAAATAGGAAATCTGGAAGATGGTCCGTATATTTGTATATTTTTTTAAGCTATCGCAGAAACAGAACACTGAAGAGATTGAGTCATACTTCGTTTGGCAGAATTGAAATGCTCTCTATTAGTCAACAGCATTTATGAGATATGCCGGGACCCGTGGTGTAGGGGTAAGCGTGGTTGCCTCTCACCCGGTCGGCCTGAGTTTGATGTAGTGTGTAAATAAATGTTTACCATTTTAAGTCATTATACTAAAGGAAACTACTCATTTATGGTAATTATGAGAACAAGATTTTCCAAAACGCACGCACGCAAGCATGTCATTGAGGAAGGTCGCGTTGTCATATCTAGAGACAAATCCGATCTGAATACATATGAGAAATCACGAGCCTTCATAATATTATCCACTACCAGTTAGAATTTATCCAGTCTGGTAGACAATCTCCCCCCAAACAGCGCAAGAATCTCATCACACTGTAAAATAAGTTTCTTTTCAGCTTGATGGCCATTCACCTATGCCACGAGGGTTTTTTTTTTGCTTGCTGCCTCCATTCGGCCAGGCTAGAAAAGCGAACATTTACTGCCGCTCGGAGCGAGATCATGGAAATCGCCGAAACCGTGGTGTAAGAACATAAAATCGGCTTACGCGACCGAGGTCGTAAAAGTATACACGCGACGATGGACGCGAATTTGCACGCGGCACTCAGTTGGCACAGTACAAAATATCATTGAATTACAGGATTACACTGTATGTTCTGTCAAGTTCAAAACGATACTAAATCTTTGAAATGAAAATTATCATTTTTTTTTTTTAATTAAAATTTTTCATAACAACTTTTTTTTTCGGTGCCTTTGTCAACAAAGTCACTCACTCAACAAACGAACCACTCACATGGCAAAATCGGTCACTCGCGCAGCTCTTCAGAACGGGAAAAACAAGTGCTTTCATCGCTATTTATCGATACGTACATGAACTTCCACGTGCGGTCCCGCTGGAGATTTGGTTCCGGCCGCCAAATGTGTTCTGTTCCCGGAAAATCCAGACGATTTTGCACCAAATTTCGCGAAAAAACTTTCGGTTCAACAGCAGCTGCCGCACAGCACCAACACGGGGCACTCTTTTTTGACAGCTAGGTGAGTGAAGGTTATGCACGATTCGCATAAAACTATACCGAATTGGGTAAAATACAATATTATTATCATGAATTTTTTTTTTTTTGCTTTTTGGAGTTTGGGCTTTTTAAAAGCGGTTTCAAAAACACAAAACAGCAAGAAATTAAAACTTGGCAAATTGGACCTTTTTTTAAAACCCACAGATATGTTTATTTTATAAGAGGACTGCAAGAGGAGGGAGACAGAGGGAGACCGATTTCTTGGGGCTTTTCTTCACCCTCTCTGGCTTCCTTTCGTTGCCGCTGCTGCCCATTTCTAGAGTTTTTTTTATTAGGTCCTATAAACATATGAAAGACAATAGTTTAATGGTTCTTTTTTTTAAAAAAAAGCTCGGGATTTGAATTTTTTCTTGACCCGTTTCTTCCGAAGTGCGTTCATATACCGCGCTTAAAAACAGTAAATAATAGCCCTTTCTCAATCAGTTATTTTGACAGTGCAATGAGTGACTCGGTGAATGAGAGTCATGAGAGTGCTCACAAATTTGGCGCGTGTGAATCGAAAATCGGATGGCATGGGCTAGTGGAAACAAAATGTTTTGTAATTAATAACTGATATAGAATTTATGAAAAAAAAAACTGATATAGAATTAGGTTTTAGCACAAAATATTTTCAAGTGAAATTGTAGTGAATTTAACAGTGTGCATGAAATTTACGTAAAGATTCGTGAAAGTAAAGGTTTAGCTTTGTGAAGGTAAGGAATGAGCATTTTCTGAAAAGTTGAAACACGAGGCTTTGGGAACGATCTCAAACTACGTAATGTCATCAAGTTGATCCAGATGTCAGTCGAGTATCGACCATCGGTTGCTGCGATCCTGTCTGACATCGAAGTAAGGCCGTTGCAAATACTGAGCTTATGTTGTAATCTAAAACGCATTTTTCCGCATTTATAATCATATTTAGCATGTTTGGGCTGGATTAAAAATATTTTGATTTTTTATTAAACACCACATAAACCTTTATTTGAAGAGCGGCCGTGGCTGACTGGTTACGGTGTTCACTTTGTGAGCGAATAGTCCTGGGTTCGATTCCCATCTGCTCCCAACGAGAAAAGTTAGGAAAAATAAATCTTAAAACTCTGAACAACGAAAAACCAAAACCGGTTCGATCCCCCGTCCTTTGGATCGGTAAGCAAAAATGCTAACCACTAGGCCATCGCGACTTGGTGAGCTACATCTGGAATTAGGAATACTGTTACTACCAAATATATACGCGCTGGGTCCTTGTCCATTTGACAAGGGTTCGGAAGTTCTGAATCCGATTGATGCAAACGTTCATCAGGGCGGGGCTTGTCGATAAAGCTGAAGTACCTTGCGCTTGGCTAGCCAGCATAGAAATGGGTCACCGAAGCTCGGCAGAGCTAACACCTTCCAAATGCCTATGCGAGTTATTTGTATGTATAGAATGTAGGTCTAAAAATACATGGAAACAACTCAATTTGTAAGAAGTGGCCGCGTGGTCCCGTTTGGTTGGTTGCACACACAATACCGCAAAAACATTATTTTTGGCAAAAAATAAATTTTCTTCAATACTTAGAAATTTTGGAAACTAATGATTGCAAAACAACTGGGCAGGAGCATTTTAAACACTTTTCATTTAAATGTTAAAACCGTAGCTCGTAAATTCAGGATTTCAGACGCTTCATTTAATGAAATTTAAGACCTAAAATATGTCAAAAATTTACCAAAAATTTGCTTCAAACAAGATATGCCAGAAGCAACACAGAACACAACCTTTGCCTCACTTGATAACCACAAACATCGTTTCGGTGTACACTCAAACCCCGATGGTTTGACACCAACTGTTGTCACTTTTTAGTTTGACACCCCTTTTACACGGAGTTCACACACACTACACAACGTTTGTTTTTCGCTTGACAACAATAGGGTACCAACCAACGAGGTTTCAGCATATTTTATAAATTTACTTAAAATTTACGACTCATGGATTTTATTTCCGACTTAAATGTATGTTTTTGTTGATAAAAATCCATGATTTATTCTCGGATTTATTATGTTTACCAACTCATTAGGATGTATCTGATTAACTGATAGAAGCTCTCGTGTTTTCAAGGAATCATTTTGCTCCAAATCTAATTTGGTGCAAAACTGTCAAATTATGGCACTCGCCCGCCATTATGGTACAGTCCCAAACTGTCACCTCTTACTTATACGGTCACTGACTTCCAGTGATCGCGTGCCACATTATATCCATGACGCAACGCCTAATTTTCCCACAACGGTGGCTTAACCCTGATCTGCAGATGGTTGGTGGCCGAGATCGGGCGGATGTCATCGACCTCTGGCCGTCGGTCCGGTTCGGTGTAAAAGTGTTACAAAAGCTTTTTTTTGTGTGCTTTTCCACACCTTGATTTTGGGGTGGAAAAAAACGCATAACAAACCGCGAAGAGAAAGAGATCGGGGGTAGGAACGAAAAAATATATTGGTTACGAAAGAAAGTGCCACTGACCATCATTTTTGCCTTTGCGACCTGTTATAAATAAATGTGTGGAAGAGGAAAGGGGCAGGTCAGCGATATTTGTCCTTGAAAATAGTTTCGAGTTCGCTTTCAAAAACACAGTTTATGTGAGATTTTCATAAGTTGTGACGAAAATAGGTAAATCACCCCTTGACAACTCCAAAGCATTTCACGAGAGCTTTTAAGTGAAACTCATCCTTAAATGTGAAAAAAAAACAACAAGCCGTACACTGTTTTGATCAAAACAAACGGTCAATTGTTTGTTACGGTTGATTGCGAAACGTATCCGCTAAACACCTGAATTGACATACAAAAATTACCTTTGAAGTCGTTGCCATAATGGAGATCGCAACCTGTCAAACGACGAGGGGTGCATTTTATGGCGCTAAAAGTTGCATCTTCACAGCCAGTTAAAAATAAAATCTTTCACCACAATTTTACGGCTGAAGAGCGACGTGCATGAGGAGGGGGAACCGCGGTCGTGCTAAAGCCAAAAAGGCAAAACGAAATATAAATTTATAATCACTCACCACACTGACCACGAGGGGTGGTCCGACGAAACGGAGCGGGGAGGAAGTAAACACTTTTTTTTGTACGCAAAAGGTCGCCAATGTAAAACTAGAAAATCTACCTTTCGCGAACTGGCCCGCACAGGTTCCAGAGTTCGCATTCCGAACTGGAACAGTCGATTCAGTAGTGCTTGAAAATGGTTAATTATGCACTTTCTTTGTTGTGTTTTGCTTAAAATTGGGCGATGCTATAAAAAAGGTGCGCGCCATTATGGCGCGGTCCCTGTCAAATGTCAAACCATAATGGCCGATCGCTGTTGGCCTTGCAGGCGGTGGTGGTTGCGTGCAGCAGAGTAGGGTACATCTGCTTCAGCACGACTTTATTCTAAATGGTCACAAATGAGGCACACAAAACGTAAACGACTAGTCAAGCGGAAATTATAGCCCTCACTGCATGGAAATTGGTCGTTTTCGCTTTGCCGTTGCTGTTGTTGTTGTGTAGATGCTTATTGCTCTAGAGCGATTCCATTATGGTTCTGTTTTTATGTGTATCTTTTCGGCTTCCCTCCCCTCTCATTTTTGCAAAACAGAATTGCATGAGAATAGTTCCACTGACATAGAGCCGTATTGAAGACCTTTGAACATGATCAAATTTGGATAGAGCTCGATCATGAGGTTGAACGTCAAACTTTAAAACACAGATCACATAGTTAACCTGCCATTTTTGACAGTTGTGACAATGATTTTGAAATTTTCGACTTATAGCGTCTTGAGTATGCGTTCTATGTTGTTATGTTTCAAACAGATGCGGAATTTCGAAAATGTATGCTGCCTTTCAAAAACACATTTCATTCATTCCTGTGCGGCTAGAACAGCTGACGGGATTCGGAAGAAAAGGTGTGTTTTGTCACCGTGCCAGGATAACACAATGCCAAAACAAGTCATCAGGCTGAATGTTTTAATGTCACGGCATGAAAATTTGGGAAAAAAAGGAAATCGGAAACGAAATAGAAAAGCCAAAGGGGGATGGTGCCGACAGAGCGAGTACACTTGGGAAGGTGAAGGAAAAAATAAATCAAAAAAGGAAAATTGAAGTGGCCTGACCATGGAAACGATCGGGGCTTGGCAGAGGTGGAAGAAGAAGTGCGGATTAGGGTAGAGTTGGTGATTATAGTACTGACAGTTAAACCGGATTAATGATCAGCTCCAAAAATCACCCAAAACAGATTTTTGAAAATTACTTTTTCTTAAATTTAACAGTTCCTCAAACTAACAGCTTAATAGCTGGCTAACCTTTTGGCCAATTGAGCTTGCTTTCCGTTGTTCTTGATGGGTTTTTTAGTTAGCTCAGCTAATGTTCCTACTATTTCAACTAATTTTTGAAATTTCAGTCAAAATATTCCAAAACTCATCTAGTTTTCCGGTGACATCAATAATACAAAAATATACAGTGAGTCAAATATTTGTCCGTACCCCCCCGTACGGGAAATGTTTGTGATATAAAAGTACATAAAATTCGACTAAAGTGCCATGTTTTATACATCAATCGACGCGGCAGAATGTCCTCTTTAAGACACTGTCATTGGATTTGCAAAAAACTTTTTCTTGAAAAATACAAAAATTGTTTACTAAAAAAAGTAAAAAAAAGAGGTCAAATAATTGTCCGTACCCCTAGTAAAAGTACAAAATCTGATCGATTTAAGTGAATTCATTTATGAAATGTTGTTTCAGTGTCAAATACTAGTACCTTTAGCCAGTTTGTGACAACTTTGAACTTCTGATAAGTTTGTTTAGTTAATTTATATTAAAAATTGGATTAAATTTAGTTTTTTAAAGTAAAACTTGTCAAAACATTAGTTTATAAACAACTATTTTTATAAAATTGCTATTTTGTGTTGTAAGAGTCTCTATTGAACAAGTTTCAACAATATTTGTTCAAAATATACATTGATTTCATCTTTTTTATTGACATTTTTCGACCAAAAATACTGTTTCGGAACAATACCGTTAAACAATCCGGATTGTCCCGGAACCGGTTCAACCCCTCGGAGGGAAATTTTGTGGTGATCAGATAGAGGACAAAAAAACCCACCTCTTGCAATTTGAAGCATCCAATTTCGTCCACTACAGCCCGATTACGATTCCCTAGTCTGAAATTTGAAATTTTCAAATTCCCCAAGCAAAACATTCTGACCCAGAACGGTACAGAAATTCTCAGCACGGAAAGTGAAAATTTCAAATTTCAGACTAGGGACTCGTAATCGGGCTGTAGTGGACGAAATTGGATGCTTCAAATTGCAAGAGGTGGGTTTTTTTGTCCTCTATCTGATCACCACAAAATTTCCCTCCGAGGGGTTGAACCGGTTCCGGGACAATCCGGATTGTTTAACGGTATTGTTCCGAAACAGTATTTTTGGTCGAAAAATGTCAATAAAAAAGATGAAAACAATGTATATTTTGAACAAATATTGTTGAAACTTGTTCAATAGAGACTCTTACAACACAAAATAGCAATTTTATAAAAATAGTTGTTTATAAACTAATGTTTTGATAAGTTTTACTTTAAAAAACTAAATTTAATCCAATTTTTAATATAAATTAACTAAACAAACTTATCAGAAGTTCAAAGTTGTCACAAACTGGCTAAAGGTACTAGTATTTGACACTGAAACAACATTTCATAAATGAATTCACTTAAATCGATCAGATTTTGTACTTTTACTAGGGGGTACGGACAATTATTTGACCTCTTTTTTTAACTTTTTTCAGTAAACAATTTTTGTATTTTTCAAGAAAAAGTTTTTTGCAAATCCAATGACAATGTCTTAAAGAGGACATTTTGCCGCGTCGATTGATGTATAAAACATGGCACTTTAGTCGAATTTTATGTACTTTTATATCACAAACATTTCCCGTACGGGGGGGGGGGGGTACGGACAAATATTTGACTCACTGTATATAAACAAACAAAAAGGCAAGAATATAAGAAAAACAAAGCACGAAAATACAAAAAAAAACAAATTTGCAAAAAACAGCAACAGTGGCTTACCCCTCGGCAGAATTCTACCGAACTTGAAAATCAAAAAAAAAATACTGCAAGATTGACTGTGTACATCCAGATTTGACTGAATATTCCATCAAATTTTCGTTGAAATATGACGCTGACGCAACGCTGACATTTTTCCCATTAACTCATTTTTGAGTAGATTACCCAAGTAACCACCCAAGTAACCATCCAGCACTAAAACATGGTCACTATTTAGCACTGATAGCGCATTTATAGCTGCGAGTAAAAGCTTATCTGCTTTGACATCAGCACTTACAGCTACTCCAGTGCTGAACAATTGCCGAGTTTGGACTTTTCTCGGCTGATTTAGTGCTGGCCCCTACTGTTGTTATCCACCCCTGCAGAAAATGTCAAAAAGTTGAGAGAGGCAAAAATATTTCTCTCTCTCCCTTTACTTCTGCTCCCAATGCTATTTTTATCCGTTTTGTTTACTCTGTACTTCATTACCGACACAGCTGACTGATTTACGAATTCGATTTTTTTGACTGAAGATGAATTGTTCGGGATGTGATACCAGAAGTTGCAGGCTGCCATCGCTGGGGGTAGATTTGGAGACCGTATCCTCACGTCTAAACTGGAAGTGGATTATTCTTGTGATTTCGGAGCATCTTATGCCTTCTATATTAACTCCATCATGAAGTTTTTTGCGAGTCAAATGGTTTCTCAAGATTAAATCAATCAAAGAATAACTTTTAAAAACAATCATTTTTTATTCAACGAAAAAGAGAATATTATTTCAATATTAGACCAGAAAAATAACACTCCATTCTAGCAGTGATACTCAGTGATGTCAAGAGTGTCTTGGAATATGACTTTTTTGGCCAGCACTTCTTTTCCTCTGGGTGGTTCTTTTCTGACCACTGATATCCTGCCTTACGCCGTCCCTTCTTCCGTAAAAACACCGCTCCGGCTGGTTTCCGTCGCAGGAACTTCTGTATCACTTTCCTCATGGAGGATATCTCCATATCCAGATCATAATCAAAATAAAAAGTTGAGCAACCAGGGTGTTTTTCTACAAATGGATAATATTTGTGTAAAATTAATTGTTGAAATATGAATAAAATACTTACATTCTTTTTCCAGCAACCAGCAAAAGCTACGGTAAAAGGCGAGCAAATGTTGACATTTCACCATAAAAACATTCTATCTCGCTCACTTTTCTTACGCGAGCGGGACCGTGTTGCCAGTTTTATGAAAATTGATAAACACAGTTGCCAGCACCAGCACTTACGCTGCACTAAGTCAGTATTGCTGAGTGCTGTAATCTTAGTGCTGATTTGCATTTACACGTGCTGTCGCATGACTAACATGCATTTGAATGCTGAAATATTGCTGTTTAAGTTTTTGTTTTAGTGCTGGATGGTTACTTGGGTAGCTTTCGACAATAATAACCTTATTATATATGAGTAAACAACTGTCAGATTTAAGTGAATTTTACTCAGAATATTCATTGAGTCAAATTTATACAGATCTAAATGATATTCACTAAAATCTGACTGCAAAAAATACTAAAAATCATTCCTGAGAAGGTTTAGTTTTGACAAAAAGTGAGTAATGCGAAATGAGAATGTAAATACGTCAAATCCACAACGACCCAGTCAAATCAATCCGAATTCGGAAACGGAATCTAATTAGAATCGTATACAAATTCAAACGCAACAACCGGTGTAGTGTTCGAACCGGTTGTTGCGTTTGAAACGGAATTTGTGTACGATTCTAATTAGATTCCGTTTCAGAATTCGGATTGATTTGGCTGGGGACCAGTCTCCTTTGGAAAAATTAATCATTTTCAGTATTTTTTTTGAAATTTATTGTGATTAGTGGGTGGCTACCAAGGTGGCTACAGTGTGATTAAACATTTTAATGAACGGCAATGAAGCAGAATTCACGGTACTTGAAAAATATGGTCAACATTTGTGTTTTGAGGCAGAACCGTGGTGGTCATCATCGAAGACGATTATCAGCCGATACACTTGGTAAGAATCTTTGAAAACAAACATCTATTTGTGTCTAATTTTCTCTCAATTTCATTTTTCAGACTCTAATTTCAATTACTTATTTCCACCAAGAAATCATCAAGAAACCAGTTCATTGATTAAAGTGTCTTATAATTATAAGTAGTTAGAATGAGTTCAATAAAAATAAATCGCTTTCAAACAAAAAATTACTCTTTTTCTATAAAAAAAACCAAAAAAGCCGAAATATGTACGTCAGATAATGGCAGGACATTCTAAATAACAAAGTCGCCGGAAAACGGCCCGACAACGGCCCGTCAACGTCGATTTTCTCAAAAGTCGATTTCGACGATCGTCGGACAAAGTGTTGCATATACGCACGAAAAGGGCCCGAATTCCGTCGGACAAACCGTCGGAATTCGGGCCGTTTTGTCGAGCCGTCGGACGAATTTCGGGCCGTTGTCGGCCCCGTCCGTCAGTCAGGGTTATTAAGGGCGTCTGACAGCTTCTCGTTAACGACCGAGGGGCAAGACGCCTTTAGTTTGTAAAGCCTTCAAAAAACTTATCTTATTTTTACAAAAAAAAAAAGATTCTTTCAACCATGTTATAAATATTGACAGTTGAGCTTGAAAATCACAAACTCTACCCTATTTATGATTGCATTTTTCTTGTACTGCCGTGCGCGTGCAGGAAAGAGAAGAAAGTTGCGGCAGAACGAAAGCAAAAGCTACTGCGAGTGTGCATGCTCGGGAATAAATACAGAGAGAGAGAGAGGGAAAGAGTCGGTGTAGTTTTGGGGAAAAGTAGGTCAATTTATAGAAGTACACGGAGGGAAACGATACACGTCGGATCGATTAGTGGTTGGACATCGCAGCAGGCTGCACGTTTCCCACAGTGCTGCAGCTAGATATCATCATCCCCTTTTTGTTGATAGACCCGGTGAATGAGGCTAGCTGATGAAAGATTAAAGCGGAATTCCTCTTTCAATTAGAGTGTAGAACTATCCGGTGGCACGCAATCCGGAAAAGGCGATTTTTGGTTTGATTAGTTTTTCGATGACAGTTTAAATTGAAAACGGTGGTTTTATAGCAAATGTTCTAGGTTAGAGCGTGCACAGGGTGGGGTAACTACCCCAGCATTCTCAGAAATTTGTTCTAAATTTGCCCCACCTTCCTCGATGAGCTGGACAAGCTCAGTGGTTATGGCCGATATAATTCTGAACTAAATCTACCAAAAATCCTTGAGAAATCGCTGTCTTCTTAACAGAACTACTTGCCAAATTGACAGCTATTACTTGGCTATTACCATTAATGCTCTGGTGACTAAAACAGACTTGATGTCTCAAGATATACAGATTCACACGAACCGGTTCATAAAGCTATGAAGCCAGGCTCAAAATTTTCCAAGTTTGTTTGTTTTGTTTATGTTTGCTCCTCCATCACCTAATCCCTATTTTCGTTCGCCGCATGCTTGGCTTCGTGATGTTGATGGGCGCCTCTTTATCGCAAAGATATCGACGGGCAAGTGCTTTTTTTCTGTGCTGCACGTTGCATAACCTGGCACAAGCAGTACCTGCTACGATTACATTCTTGCCCGCTGTGCAAAGTGGTGTATGGCGTACGCCTGCTTTGACCACGTCGCCTACTTGCCCTTTGGCGCCCTTGTTGTCAATTGCCCTTTTACGGAGATCGCCATTAAAACTGGACGGCCATTCTATCACGGGACCCACAAAACAGAGAGCCTTCCGCTGAATTGCCTCGGCAGGCGAGATGAGTCCACTTTTCGTCACCAGCAAAGCTTCAGCGTCTTTTCTGTATGGCTTCCTTATCCCTTGATTCGCCTTCTTCTGTGTAATTCGACAGCGATGAACAACACCAGAGAGATTGCTGTCCGCTGAAAGGTGCACCGCCTACTGTGGACCATTATGGCGACTTTGACAGCTATGGGCGCCATTATGGCAAGGCTCGTTAATTTTCCGATTTTCCATGTGCACGTCGCATTCCCCTTTATGTGTGCACTCTACTACGCACAATTTAGATGAGATTTCTTATGCCATTATGCGAACCTGTTTTTTTTTTCAAGCGAGCTCCGACGACGATGGCGTGAATAAATGACGCAGCAGTTGAAAAAAGTTTTTTTTTGCACCACTATCTCTAGCTTGAGCCGAGCTAGGCAAAGAGCGAAAAGTGGCCAAAAGTCATGCAAAGTTTGAGCAGAACACGAAGCGTTCTGTTCTGCGCCCAATATGTACGTGTGTATCGTGTAACACGATTGACCGTGCTCTCCGCCGCGCGGAATGAAAATAGAAGTAAACATAAAACGAGCAAGAAAAAAAAAACATGAAAGCAAAAGTTTGAGCGACGTTACCTTTCTTATGGGATGGGAGAAGTGGGAAATGTCACGCTCTCTGACATTTTTTATAGCAAGCTGTCACGTGATGCCAGTGTTTGGACTCCTTGTAAACTTTGCGGTTGGTATTTTTTGTAAACTGCGTGACTTGCCATAAATTAAGGCGGCCATTATGGCAACATGGCTTCCGCTGTGGTTATCAGTAAATATACTCCTCGCACATGACGAGTAGATGAACGGCCCGCAGAACTTTTTGTTTATCACACATAAGCCCCCGATGTTTTTTTCCCCCCGCAAGCTATCTGTCTTTGGTTGAGTTTCTTGCTTGCCGTGTCTGCTTTCGACATTCACAAACACACATCGCGCGCAGTAGGCCTCGCACATACAAGCGCACAACTCATCCTGAACCACAGTCAAAGCTGCTGTCTATAACACTGGCCTACTGCGATGTGTTAAGAAGAGACGAGCAAAAATGAATGCCTTTTATTGTTTGTTGATGCGAATTGAGTATGAATGGGCGGTGCACACATACGGGCGCACGCACACTACCATCCACTCAATGCCGTAACTGATTAAAGGTGTGTGTGGTCGCGGTAGGCGTTGCCAGCGCGCTAAATGGTTGTGGTAATGAGCTGCGATATTTATTCAGCAAAATAAGCATTGGAATCCGCGAAATGTCACTCTGCGTGATAATAATCGCGGAGCGCGAACTGTCATCGCGAATAAGGTACATCTCCCCGGGAACGACAATCACACAATCAGCGGACGATTATTTAATATTCTACTCAAACGGTTCGCTATAAACATGTAAACAAACGATTCGAAAAGAACGTGAAAACGAAATCGTTTCGCTTACACCGCGAATCACGGTTGCGGGCATTTTGACAGTTGCTCACCCTTAATAATCACTCACCTTGCATTCTGGGTGTACGCACAACCTCAACAAAGGGGGGCTTTTAGTCACGGTTCGGCTTGTCCTCCCCTTCTTCTTTGCAAATACCTCGAGCAGCAGGCACAAGAAGTGGCCTTTGGGAGCTTTGTGACGAAGAACGGAGGAGGAGGTGCTGCCTTTCGGAAAACGATTGTTTCCGTTCCAAGTAGGCTGTGAGTTTTAAGGTATAGGAGGGGAACACATACTCACTAAACCCGATTGCTGCGATTTATAAGATACTCCATCTTAGATTAGCTCGACGGCGATTAACTTGGCTTGCTTTGACCTTGAACGCTAGATGGAAGCCGATGTTTCTAGTAAAAGAGAATCCTCAGAGGAGGATTCCAAAGGGTTGTAGCAAAAAAGAACCTTTAAAGGTGGCCACATGAGGGTTTGTGTGTGCTGGATCAAACCACTAGGTCGGTAGGTAAGGTTTGTTACACGACAAAATAAAGAACGCAAAAAGTAGCAAAAAAAGCAACTTTGATGAAGAAAACGGTCGACCGCGCTGAAGTTGACCATGTCATGAAATTTTGATGCGAACTTTGGGCTTCGGGAGAGGGAGGGTGGGGGGAGGCGCTTCAGACCCCGACGGAAATACGGTGTTGAATTGGTAATGAACTGGCTCGATTTTTTTTGTTTTGTTGTTAGCCACGCCGTAAAATCGATAGGCCACTTTGAATTGTGTTCTGCATACACGCTCTAGCACTTGAATTAAAGACTGAGCAATCGACTTTAATTCGGCTTATTAAACTTTTATCAGTTGACAGTAAGCAAGAGAGCAACTCTCATTTTTCTCCCCATCTCTCGTTACGTTTGCTTTGCTCTCATTTTTTTCAGAAGAGAGCTTCGGAAGTAACAAGGAAAAAGAGAGCTGCTATCTTGCTCACTGTCATGTTGGAACAGATCATGGAAGAGTTTTATTGTGAATAAAAAATATAAAAAATATAATGAAAAAAAAAACGATTTAAAGCATTTTGCTGATTGCCAGAATTTCTCCGTTTCCGAAAGAGGCCACGCAACAACGCTCTCAACGAAGCCGCTGCCCAATTTAGCATCCCCAAGGGTTCCGCCCTCAACCGCCATCATCCGTCTTTGCATCCTTGGCCCCAAATCTATCCACCTATAATAGAGGCGCTTTGCTGATTGCATGTATGTGTGTGTGTGTATGTTCTTTGCAAATATTCGTACGCGCAAATTTTACCATTATTCCGCTTGGTCTGGTGGAAAATGTTGATGCTGAAAAAGGGAACCATCATTTCAGAGGAGGTGCACCTATTTGGTGCCTATTTCATTCGCTAAGTTGTTATTGGAAACGTATTAGGGCAAAAATAGGCGCACACAGCCTAAATAACGACACAAGACGACGGTGGACGAACATCGGGGTAAAGGTGAGCTAGGTGTATTGTATGCAAAACACATACAGCCCACAGGATTGTTGTGCGGGTTGGAGAGGGCGGACCGGGGAACCGGAGACGGAACCGGTTGGGGGCTCCAGCAATTTTCGTTGATGATCCAAACATGTGTCGCGCACGTTCTCAACCTCATAACACGGAATTTAAAGGTTGCCAGTGCACGAAAAGTTTGATATTTAAGATTTAGAACCATTTGATATTTAAGCATGATTTAAAAAAAAAACAAATGATACCGTCTAGCCCCTCGTACTTTTTTGAATTTGACACTTTTGACAGATCTCTTTTTTCACCAAGGGGCAGGACGTACTTATTGATCGAGTATCGACTTAATTATTTTCTTTATTTACGACAGTTCTAGCAAAACATTGTAAAAGGACCGAAGCCGAAGTGTAAACAAAGAGTCTATCCTGCTCATTCATAATGTAAACACCAACTGACGTGAGCAGGATAGATTCTTTGTTTACACTTCGGCTTGGGCCCTTTTACATTGTTTTTCTTGAGTTGATTACTCGATCCAGGGGTTGTACACTTTGCTTTGATTACTCCCGCTAATTATCGAGTCAATTCGTGTCAAGAAACGCAGCAATTTCCTATTCCCTATAATTTTGGCACGAAGCCGTCTGTCACCAAACGCACGTCATCGTCGTCATGGCTCATCAAAGTGGGCGCTGAGTTCGTCATCAACGCGCCGAATAACCACGTAAAATCAGGGCAGACTCGATTGGAGAAAAACCTCCGCAAGAGGAGAGAGAGAGAGATGAGCTTTTGTTTTTCACTCTCATGTATAGTCGCCGACGCCCCTCGCTCCTTCACATCTGCGGTCCCCCTTCGCTTGTATGTTTTATTTATACACCTTCTATGCAGCGCTTCACGAGGTAGTACAGTCTTACCCCCGCTGTGTTGAACAACCCCGGGATCCGGAACAGGTTGTGACCGGGGGTCGGACACTCTTGTAATAACACTTCATCAATGTTCAAACTCCAAAACTGTCAAGGTTGTTTAAGGTGGGAAGTGTCAATTCATAATATTTTTTAAGAGAGTGTCCAACCCCTCGGCCCAATTCAACCTACACGCCTACTACAATGACGGAGAGACGTAGAATCGCGGAAAGGGTGGTGCAAAAAAACACGCCAAAGCACTTCTTCAAGAATATCCATGGAGATCCCAGTGCGAGGTGGAGTTTAGTCTAGTAAGCCAGAAACTTTGCTTTTTCCCCATCCGAACTCCAAACGCAACAAAGCAGGCCGAACAGCAGGCCCGTTGCCAGAGGGGGTTCGATTTGGGAGTGGGGAAACGGATTGACGTTTGCGGACGGGGGGTGGGACAGGACGAGGGAAAAGTGCGCACTAAGCACACGATACACCGAATACACGAGATCCAGTCACGGACAATTCGAGCGAGCGCGCGGGCAAAGCAAAGTGACAATAATAGGGTTGGCTACCGCGGTTTTTGTTTGGCAAAACTGCCATCGCGCCATAATAAAACGCTGCCCTCTGACAGTTATCAGCTAGCTTGACTGTTTGGGGTGGTCGACCCTATTATTCCAACACCGACTTGGAGGTTAAAATCGCGCTTGGAAACGACGACGACGACGACATTTTTCTTTCGGTACTGCTTTCCTAGTCGTTTCTTCTTTTTTTTGCGCGACATCCAAACGAAAATGTCGATGAACATCCGAAGATATCAATGACATCACGAATGACGTTACCGGAGGTTGCAAAAATAACAACGTGGCACCTTTTTTTTTGTTGCTCGAAATTGCATACATTTCGGATCCATCGAGTCGTAATTAACGACTTTTGGACGCGCCCTCTCTGACGTGAGGTGTATCACGTCGTCGTTAAACGGCAATGAGCGCCACGCAGTAGGCCATGTTATCGCCAACTGGAGGTCTTCAGGGTCAACTAGTAGTAGGCCGAATTTGAAAACATTAATTTGATATGCAGCGGGCACAAAAAAAAACAACATGCATCGGGTGACTGCCAATGGGTTATTCATAAGCTATGTTTTTTTGCAAATTAAAAAAAATCAAAACAGAAAAAGCTTCAAAATCAATGT
This sequence comes from Culex pipiens pallens, assembly GCF_016801865.2. Lineage (NCBI taxonomy): Eukaryota > Metazoa > Arthropoda > Insecta > Diptera > Culicidae > Culex > Culex pipiens. The sequence goes on from NC_068937.1 coordinate 128,951,901, forward strand.
TTTTGAACAACTGTCAAATTAGTCGCTTTCGATTATGGATGACCCCCTCCCGTTTATTCGTTTATTTTGCTGCTCCGTTTAGTTGTTTTGTTTCTCGCGGATTGCTACTTTGCACAATGGTTCTCCATAGCGGACGCGCCGCGGCTTATAGGGTAAATTACACAGCAAGAAGAAGAAAAAAAACAAACGCACGCGAAACCATGGTACCGTTGAAAGTGTGTTTGTGAGTTGCAGTTTAGCAGTGACCTCTGGCGGTCGAAAGTCGAAGCGCGCAATCAAGTAGGCGGAGGTGGAGCGGGAACTCATCTCAAACATTGCTACGGCAGAAGTCTCAGCGGCTAGTCGTGTTTTTTCGCGGTGTGTTTGGCGCGTTTTTCACGGCGAAATCGAGGCGTGTGCGAGCGGACAGGCCCGTTCCGGTGGTCAGAGGAGCCACAATCTGGTCGTCGTGGACACGGCGGCGGTGCAGCAGTGGAAGAGGAACGAGTTCCTGCATCCGAGCAGCAGCAGCAGGAGGAGTCAGCAGCAGCGGCCGCGGAGGCAGCTGAGGCGAGAGACGGTCGTTGGCAGGAGGAATCGGCCCCGGAGAGTCGACTGCGGTCGGCGGACCAGTTTTCGGCCAGGCCAGGTCGGAGACAACCCCCGTTGTTTACGTGGCTGGCAGCAGGCAGCACAACAACAACAACAACAAGCGCGCGAAAACGAGCTTCCCGCGCATCCCGCTGCGAGCGGCAGCCAGTGCGGCCAGTTCGGCGGTGAGTGCGAAAGGCGAGTTTTTTGTTAGCGTTTAGTTTTTTTTTTTTTTTTTCTCATAGTTTTTTTTTTTTTGGTTAGTTTTTTTTTTCTTTCTCCTTTTCTACTTTTGCGATTAGTTTCATCACTTTCATTTTCGTTTAGTTTATCGCGTTTATTCGCAAACATGGATCCGACCGAGTCGGACCATGAGGAATGCGACTTCGATTCAACCCTTGAGGGTGACGAGGACGTGGACATGGCGGACTCCGTTTTGGGAGTTCCTTCAAACACCACCAACAGGGACCTCTTCCTGAAGGATAAGGATGCTGGCGGTAAAGGGGGATCCTCGGACGGGTCTAAGAGGACGAAGCGAAAGCGTCCTAAATCAGATCCGAATCCGGTTCCCCCTCAACCACCGATTCCTCCCTTGACTCCAGACCCGATTCCTCCCAATCCAGATCCAATTCCTCCCAATCCAGATCCAATTCCTCCTAAAACACCGGTGCCGAATCCGGATCCAAATCCCCCTCCGCCCCTGAATCCTCATTCTCAAAAACCGATTCCTCGTCCTCGTCAGTATCAAGAGGGATCGCAAACGGAATGGGTGGTCTTCTTCCGGCCCAAACAGAAGCCGTTAAACTTTGTACAGATCACCAAGGATTTGCAGAAGCACTATCCTGGGGTGGTCGAATGTACCAAGCTGAACAAGAGCAAGCTCCGCGTGATCGTGAACTCCGCGGTGCAAGCGAATCAGATCGTAACTGATCTGCGGTTCAGCATTGAGTACCGTGTTTGGATTCCGGCCCACAAAGTCGAAATCGATGGCGTGGTGACCGATGACAGTCTGTCGCTTGTCGACCTCTCAAGGGCGGTGGGACGCTTCAAGAACCCTAAACTTCCAGCTGTGGAGGTACTCGAGTGCCGGCAACTGGGCAACGTCACCACCGAGGGTGGCCAGAAGAAGTTCATTCCTTCTGCCTCGTTCCGGGTGACTTTTGCAGGGTCAGCTCTGCCGGACTACATTGAGCTGTACAAGCTTCGGCTTCCAGTTCGATTGTACGTTCCGCGAGTGATGAGCTGCGAAAACTGCCAGCAGTTGGGACACACCAAGACCTACTGCAGCAACAAGAGCAAGTGCTCAAAGTGCGCCGGCCCCCACAAGGACGCGGATTGCCAAAAGCAGGCTGAAAAATGCCTGCTTTGTGGCGGGGAACCACACAAAACTCGTCAGTGCCCAAAGTACAAGGAGCGCGAGGACAAGATGAAGCGTTCCTTGAGGGAACGCTCCAAGAAGTCCTTTGCGGAAATCCTTAGTAAGGTGACCCACTCCAATCGCTTCGCTCCTTTGGCGGATGAAGATTCGGAGGACGAGGAATCCGATGTGGAGGTTCTCTTCCAGAGAGACGAGGAAAGTGACTCTTCCGGGCCAAACCCGAAGCGCAACAAGGCTTCCAAGTCCAAAAAAGCCGCTGGCGGTAAGGGTAAGGACAGTGACTCGTTGAACTTCGAGGAGGATTTTCCTTTCGGTCCGTCGGGTAAGCCCGCTCCGAAGCCGGCACCGAAGCCAGTTCCCAAGCCGCTGAAGCCCGTTCCCAAGCTGCCAAAGATCCCCCTGAAACCGGTTCCTCAACCGAATCCGATCACCGATGCCTTCAAAGGAGTCCTTCCTTTTTCCACAATCGTGGAATGGCTGTGCTCTTTCGTGAGTGAACCGACGCGTTTAATCATAAAGCGGTTTGAGCCTCTCGCTAGACACATCGGGAAACAGCTTGCTAGCACGATGCCCCTCTTGTCGTTCATTTCCTTTGATGGGTAATACACCAAAAACGAAAAACGGCATCTCCATTCTACAATGGAATTGTAGAAGTTTAACCCCCAAGTTAAACGATTTTCAACAATTCGCATTCGAACGGGACTGTGATGTGTTTGCGCTGAGCGAAACGTTTCTTATCGGAGATGAGACGCCAGCTTTCCGGGGGTACAACATCATCACAGAGAGCAGGGCAGGACCAAATAGAGGTGGAGGCGTACTGATTGGGGTCAGGAAATGCCACACTTTTAGAAAGGTCACGCTCCCGAAGCTAGGAGGAATCGAAGCAGTCGCAGTACAAGCCAGGATCAGAGGACTGGACATTTGCATTGTGTCCGTCTACGTTCCCCCACAGGTGTCGTTAACTCGACAAAAGTTGTGGGGTATGCTTGAGTTGTTGCAGGCACCGAGACTGGTTCTGGGTGACTTTAATCTTCACAGCACCGAGTGGGGAAGTCACAAGACAGACCCTCAAGCATATCTGATTCATGAACTGTGCGACGACTTCCAGATGACCCTCCTAAACAGGGACAAGCAAGTTACGCGGATTGCAACACCACCAACGCCAACTACGTCCGGTACGAAGGCGAGTGCCATCGACTTGTCGCTCTGTTCCAACAGTCTGGCAGTTCTCTGTGACTGGAACGTGCTTCAAGATCCTCGTGGCAGTGATCATTTGCCGATCGCTATTCTGGTTAGCCATGGCCCACAGCAATCGACAACGGTGGAGATGCCTTACGATCTGACGCGAAATATCGACTGGAAACAGTACGCGGAGGCAGTCTCCATTGGAGTTGAGTTGCGAGCAGGGTTGGCACCGCTTGAAGAATATGCGTTTCTGGCTAATTTGATCTATGACAGTGCGATACAAGCTCAGACGAAACCCGTCCCGGGACCGTACATCCGAACGCGCCCTCCACTTCCCTGGTGGGACAAGGAGTGTACGGATCTCTCGGCGGCCAGGTCTGAAGCTTATGTGGACTTCTGCAAGTGTGGAATCCGAGCGAACTTCCAAAAGTACAGAGCTCTTGATCGCAGGTACAGTAATACTCTGAAGCGGAAGAAGCGAATGTACTGGCGGGAGTTCGTTGAAGGACTACCAGCAGATACGTCCATGAGCACTCTGTGGCGCGTTGCGAGGGCCATGCGTAGAGGTTCCGTTCCGAACGAGAGTGTGGAAAAATCGGACAAGTGGATATTGGATTTCGCCAAGAAGGTGTGCCCGGACTCGGTGCCGACACAACCATCATTCAACGTTGTTGATGGGAGCGATGCTAATCCTCCCTTCTCGATGGTAGAGCTCTCCATAGCACTATTGACGGGCAACAACACTGCTCCTGGTCCGGACAAGATCAAGTTCAGCTTGCTGAAAAATCTTCCGGACGTCGCCAAGCAGCGTCTGTTGAAACTGTTCAACACGTTGGTGGAGCAGAACGTAATTCCACACGAATGGCGACAGGTCCGGGTGGTTGCCATTCAAAAGCCCGGTAAGCCGGCATCCGACCACAACTCGTATCGTCCAATCAGCTTGCTGTCGTGTCTACGCAAGTTGCTGGAGAAGATGATCCTCGACCGCCTCGAACCATGGATGGAACGAGAGCACTTGCTGTCAGACACGCAGTATGGCTTCCGGAGAGGCAAGGGAACAAGCGACTGTCTAGCTTTGCTGGCCACAGGAATCGACATAGCCCGTGGTAAAAAACAGCAAATGGCTTCTGTCTTTCTAGACATCAAGGGTGCATTCGATTCAGTCTCCATCGATGTGTTGGGAGTAAAGCTGCGGCGGAGCGGTCTCAATCCGACGATGTGCAACTTCCTCATCAACCTGTTGTCAGAAAAACACATGCACTTTGTGCAAGGTGATCTGGCAATCACCCGGATAAGTTACATGGGTTTGGCACAAGGCTCACGCCTTAGTCCATCCATGTATAACTTCTACGTCAGCGACATCGATGATTGCTTGACCGGAGACTGCACCCTTATACAGTACGCAGATGACGCAGTGGTTTCAATCGCTGCCAAGAAGGAAGTCGATCTGCTAGAACCCTTGCAAGATACCCTGAACAACTTGGCCCATTGGGCAGTTGGAAAGGGTATTGAATTCTCTCCGGAGAAGACGGAACTGGTCGTTTTTACGGGGAAGCATGAACCGCCGCAGCTCAATCTTTCTCTCTCGGGAAAGACTATCGAGCAGTCGGACCACTTCATGTACATGGGTACCATCTTCGATCAAAAGGGAACATGGGGGAAGCACATCAACTACCTGAAGCAAAAGTGCCTGCAAAGAACTAATTTTCTGCGCAGCGTCTCTGGCAACCGGTGGGGTGCTCATCCTTCTGACCTGCTGCGACTGTACAAGACAACGATACTCTCGGTGCTGGAATATGGCAGTTTCTGCTTCCAAACAGCTGCGAAATCACGCTTGTTGGTTCTCCAGCGGATACAGTACCGAAGTCTTCGCATTGTCTTGGGATGCATGCACTCAACTCACAACATGACCCTCGAGGTCTTGGCGGGAGTGTTGCCTCTGCGAACTCGTTACTACGAACTGTCTTACCGGTTCCTGATCCGGTGTGATTACAGGAATAAACTGGTAATTGACAACTTTGAAACGTTGCTGAACCTTCACGTTGAGTCTCGGCGCATGCTTCTATATTATGACTTTATGTCATCGTGGGAGTGGAGCCCGAGCACAACGGTACAGCGCACGCCTCCGTTAACCAGCAGCACCCTGATTGGCTTCGACACGTCCATGAAAGCCGATACTCGCGGTATCCCAAACCATCTTCTGCGGGGAGTTGTACCGTCGATCTTCGCATCAAAGTACAACCATGTTCCTCCAAACAACAGATTCTTCACCGATGGCTCCAAGCTCGACGGCTGTACGGGCTTCGGTGTTTATCATGAATCTTATCAGCTGTTCTTTAAGCTGAAGGACCCGAGTTCGGTTTACGTCGCAGAGTTAGCCGCGGTTTACTGCGCACTGCGAATCATCGAGACCATGCCACCTGACCACTACTTCATCTTCACCGATAGCTTTAGCTCTGTTGAGGCTATCCGGTCTCTGAAGCCGACCAGGGAGTCTGCGTTTTTCCTCACGGAAATACGCAAGACTTTAAACAACCTGGCGGCTCAGTCCTTCAGCATCACGGTGGTGTGGGTCCGCGCTCATTGCTCGATTCCGGGTAATGAGAAAGCGGACTTGCTCGCCAAGAAGGGTGCTGAGAGTGGAGACATTTTTGAAAGGCCAATTAGCCTACAAGAATGCTACGGTTTTCCGAGGCAGCGTGCGCTTCTGGATTGGCAAAAACAATGGGACGACGACACCAAGGGACGTTGGATGTATTCCATACGACCTAAGGTGCAAAGAAAAGCCTGGTTCAAGGGAATGGACTTGACGCGTGGATTCATCAGAACGATGTCCCGCCTTATGTCGAACCATTACTCGTCCAAGGCTCATCTGTACCGTATCAACATGAGTGATACGAACTTATGCGACTGTGGGCAGGGTTATCAGGACATCGACCATCTCGTATGGGCGTGTCCAGATCATCAGGCTCACAGAATTAAGTTGAAAGTTACCCTCAGGGCCCGAGGAAGACCACCAGAAATTCCGATGCGAGACGCGTTATCTCAACTAGACCTTGATGTTCTCTATCCGATCTATCAGTTCCTCTTAGATTCCAATATATCTATTTAGTTTTTCTTCCAGTTAGTTTTCCTTCAGCTAGTTTTCCTTCAGTTAGTATAACTCGCCTTCCCACAAAGCCGTCGTTTCTGGTTGCACCGGAAGCAAAGCAAGATCGCCCCAGCAGCTGGACACCGAGTTGCGGCTGAGGACAAAACGCAAAGGCCAGCAGAGCCAACCAAGACCCCTACACAATCCCCCTTCCCTTCCCACGCCTTGTCTTTAACATCAATCCCTTCCCTACTAACCCCGAGTAGGCCGCGGGTAATCGGCTCCCCTCCCACTAACATTTACACACAAGATCCTCTGTAATTATTAAGTTTTTTGTAATTACAAAAGCCGACTCGGTCCTAACCAGGTCCCAGTACCGAAAAGGACCTAATAAAAATAATTTTATGAAAAAAAAAAAAAAAAACTCATCTCAAACACACACACACTCAATGGCATAAGTGGTCGTGTTTAACACTTTACCCTAATTAAATCTAATCTGTTCCGACTAGTGCAGCGATACCTGCGGGATCGCTACGCTACGCCTACTGCGTCGTTCTGGGAGCGCTGGCAGCTGGAGAGCTGTCACGCGACAAACGATTTGTAGACGATTGCTTATTACGTTATTTATTCAACCGAGGAAGGAGTCGTTCGAAGGTGACGTATAATCGTCTGGTTTCATATCAAACAAACTCTCAAATACAAAACATTTCGATTTTTCGATTTAACTACGTCATCCGCAAACGGCCCTACTTCTCTGGGGCTGCTGCGATTAATTTATCTTGAAAGACACCAGCCTGCTATGTTGTCATATTGCTATTTCTGTGTGAGTTTCTGTTTCCACTTCTTATCTGAATTTATTTGATATTTTTCTCTCTGCGGTTTACATTTTTCCATATACAGCAGTTACCGTAGCTCACAGAAGAACCAACTTCGAAACATGAAGCGGAGCTCTGCCCCGTAGTTTGTCACGAACTTTGGCTGACTTAATTGAGCCACGGAACGAGCAATAAAACAACAAACGTGACATACCTGCCTTTGAAGATTGCAAATAGGGTTAGGTGCCAAACTGGGGTCGTTCGATATAGGAAAATTTGTCAGTTGGACGATCTTTTGGACACTAACCGGGGTAATGCCGAAGGGCTATTAAATGACCTTACATCGTTAAATCACAGACAAAAAGATATGAAACTTTCTAAAGTTGCCATGTTTCAAAAATATAGTAGATTGACAGTTACTCTATAGAGAAATAGACATGAACCTCAGCGGATCTTATTTTTAATTTTTACTCTTAATAGTTTTAGCCAAAAAAGAAAATTGTACTTCGGCTTGTCTGTGACTTCATGAATCGAAGATCGCTTTTGAAAGCATGGTCATTTTTTTTCTCAAATTTTGAGATCTATTTTTCTGTGACTGAAAAAAATATATCAAACTCATAACCTTAAAGAGCGTTCTTTTATTACGTAACACAGTTAGTGGAGGGGCGAGTAGAAGAGGCTCCAAAATCATCCCCGTCAACACAAACCACAAACTGGCAACATTTACCTTTTTCACCTAAAACCACAATTTCGGCTGCTGGCGCATCAAATGCATTGGATTGTGCAGCAGCGGCAGCAGCACAGCATGCGAAAGAGCTAGACAAGCAGAACAAATTATTGCGATTTCCAACGTGAAAAAACGCGGACCATCCATTCGCGTTTAAAGGCCGATCCCCAAACAGTGTTGTCACAGACAAAAGGAATGGAAATTTATGGTTACGATAAGTAGTAGCGTTCTCTATTGGCATGTTTTGGAATTAAAACTGAAAAATAAAAAGAACACTTCTAACATATACGTTAGGACAGGAAACAGGAGCAGGAAACATTAAAAATTGCTTAATGCAAAAATGCTAAAATTACAACAATACCATAATAAAATACTTGAAAAACTTTAAAACTCAAATATCGAAAAACCTCAATACTAAAACACTTAAATAAAAAAAAAGTATAAAAAAAGCCTGATTTAAAAAATTCAAAAAATTCATCGATGCAAATAAAATTAAGTACAAAAAGAAAAGAAAAATAAACACTAAAATCAAAGAATACAAATAAACAACTGACAATCAGAAGTGAAATTCATTGCTTTGTTTTCAATGTTTTTTTATTAATTTTGTATCTGACGATTTTAAGAATATAAATTTGTAAATTTAAAATTATACTTGAAGATTCTTTTCCTGCATGTCATTAAAAAGAACACGTGTTTTTTGAAGTTTACATTACATTACTGCATTTTTTGCTTTTATTCAACCAGGTATTAATTTTTGAAAACATTTTTTAAACAAATCAAATTTTAACATTCTTTTTGAAAAGTTACTTTTGCAAAACAACCTCAAATAAAATAAAATTCTAAAATAGTAAAATACTAAAACACTAAAATACTAAAATACTTAAGTACTAAAGTACTAAAATACTAAAATACTGAAATACTAAAATATCAAAATACTAAAATACTAAAATACTAAAATACTAAAATACTAAAATACTAAAATACTAAAATACTAAAATACTAAAATACCAAAATACTAAAATACTAAAATACTAAAATACTAAAATACTAAAATACTAAAATACTAAATAAAAAAACAAATATTAATTTAATAAAACAAAAAATCTAAATTACAAACATAAAACATTTAACTCAAATTCAACAATACAGAAAAAAAAGCAAAAATTCTGGAGTTATTTTTAAAAATACGTCATTTGTTGACACCCCCTGACCAAATTTAGAACAAATTTCTGAGGATGGTGGGGCAGCTTTTCCATGTTGCCCCACCCTGTGCACGAAGTGCCCCTGACTCAAGGCGGTTTCAAAAACACCCAAAAAGCAAAAACTATAACATTTTTTATAGGACCTTTAAAAAAAAAAATCCGAAAATGAACATGGATTATTGCTTTGTATTCCAAAAATAAAAATAAGTATATCCAGAGTTTTTTTTTTTTGAGTAGGTCCTATAAATATATGAACCACAACAGCTTATAGGACCTTAAAAAAAACTCAAGATATTATTTTAATATTTGAAAGCTTGCCTCAATTTTCAACAAATTACCACAAATTCAATGCTATTAATAAAACAGCCCATGTTTATAAATCATACCGCCAACTTTTCATAAACAAGTCAAATTTGATAACGACAAAAAAACCAAACGTTTTCCAAACGGCATCCCCTTGATGAGGTACCTTCTCTGCCGCCGCAGTCCGAGTACAGAAATCCGACGACGACGACGGCGGATCCACACACAAACGCAGGGCCAAAAAGAAAGACACCAGAGCAGAGGCAGAGTGTTTAAAGAAACAAAAAATAAATCCAACAAAACTACACAGCAAACGCCTGCTTGGAGGGAGCGTCCTGGGATGATGCCTCGTTTTGGTTGTTTTGTGAGGAGTTTTGATTGGATTAAGATTTGAGTAGCTTAATGGTTAATTAAATAGTATATTTTTGATTTCTTTGATTTCAGGAATTCAGCATCGGACTTCACAGAACCGTAAGTCAAAAAATACAGAAACATAAACTTTGCAGACTGAAGGAGCTATTAAACTACCCCTAACAAACAACCAAACTCGCACTTTTTCGTGTTTGACAGTTTGCCAAACTCGCAAACTTGTTTGCGTCAAACTGACAAACTGTCAAAAGTTGCGAGTTTGTTTGCCGTAGTGTAATAGCTCTTTGAATACTATTATCAAACGGGACAAACGTTGAACGAAAGCCACCATGGAATGAGGCGGGATCCGAATCTCATAGCAACTTAGGTATCAACAGCCTTAGCCGCTAAGTTCTAGAGTTTTGTTGAATAGGTCCTTTAAACATATGAAAAACAATAGCTTCTACATAGGACCTTTTTTTTTTAAAAAAAAAACTCAGGAGTTGTTGATGTTATGATTTTGTACACAGATTGAAGCTTTTCAATCTTTTGTGTAGAGCTTTTAACAACTTGCTTTCAAAGTTAACGGAAAGCTTAACGAAGTTTGGCGTTTTTGCTTATGCATCGCTACTGTAACATTTTAATTTAGAATAAGCACACTAAATTAAAATAAAATAAGAGTTTGATCAGTTCAACTAACAAAAAGGGATCGTCATTCGAGACCACACCCTCGCTTCGCCCAACGCAGCCTCACGGCAGCAGCCGAACATTGACGAAGTCGGGCCCGAACACCCAAGCAGGCGGCCGTTTGTCCTCTACACACTGTACCAGCGCGGGCTGGTTCGAAGCCGACGAGGGGTTCGACCGATTCGCCGCCTGCTCGATCAACACATTTCGTTTCCACAAGCGTACGCGAGAGCACATGCCACAGTCGGTCCGACAGGAAGAGTCTCCATCTCTGTGTAGTTTGATGTAGCAGTAGGCTACGCGCCAGCCAGTTATTAGAGAGAGTGAGTGAGAAGAAGTAAAAAGGAAGAGGAACATCGAAGGAGGCACAGGAGCGCAGCAAGCGGAGAGAGAGAGAGTGTGTGCAAAGTGTGGTGATTTATACGAAGCCTGCTTGGACGACGGTGTCAGGTCCAGGGGTGTAGTTTACACCGGGTCCACGGGTGTGTGAAATTTTATCTTCGGTAGATAAAATTTTATGTAAAAGTCAAGTCGGAACAATAGAGGATTGTGGTGATTTTTTGGTGGTCCCCTTTTGGATACAACCCTGGTGGAAGTTTTTTTTTCTGCGAGCAGTTGAGTTGGTTCAAGTGCAGCGCCACACGGTGGCCAACGTTGGAACTGCGGCAAGTTGCCAGTGAAAAATGGCGACAACTGCAAATTCATATCCAGAATCGGTGGTATTGAATCGTCAAGTGTATAGTGGCCTCCAGCCTACGGTTGTGCTGTAGAAACAATTAATTGTGCATCGGAGAACACACGCGAAGGGTGTGGTGACTACGTGAGGCAAAATGTCGGCGAAGAACATTGAAAACACGAGCGAAAATCGAAATTTTCTCGCGAGCCAAAATGACGTCGAACCTGCTCAGAGTGCGACCGCAGCGGTGACTGCTGCCGAAACGACTGGGGCGCTCCAAGCGGTTCCCGAGCGAACTACAAACACTTCGGCTTCGGCACCGCCTGCTACGACGACGAAGATGGACGAAGCCGCCGGTATTGCTCGTTCGTCCAGCAGTGGCGGTGGAGGGCCAAACGAGAAGCGCCGGAGTAATGACGGGGCCAAGCGGAAGACTCGCCGGGGCAAGGCCAAACGCGGCAAACGGTCGTCCAGCTCGCGGCCCTACACCAAGTCCCAGTGGAAGTTCCAGAACCATGTCCGGATCGGCGCTGCTGTGGCCAACAAGCGGCGGGCCGAGTCGCTGTCTGACCATCCACCGCTAGTGCCATACAACACGAACCGCTTCCTGATGGAGGACCACATGCCCCAGGTTCTGACGCCCTCAGGTAGAACCCGTGATTCAAGTTTTTCTATAGATTCAGAAGAAAATTATTTCTACTCACTCCCAGAGGATGAAGAGGAGTTCCTGACCAAGGAATTCTCCAGCGTGTACGAGGACGCCCGCTCCGAGCGGCTCGAGGGCCTCAGCAAAACCCAGTTGATCCAGGAATACCTGCAGCTGGAAGCCAACTTTGAGCAAGTCACGCGACGCTTCGCCGCGAAACCAGCTGCTGGTGGTGGTGCTGCCAGCGCGCGGGAAGAAAACGAAAGTTCTGTGAATGCAATCGAAGTAGGCGGCGGCGGCGGCGGGGGTCGCCGGCTAGAGGACCGAATTCGGGAGCTCACGGCGGAGAATCTCGGTAAGTTTTCTCTTTTTTTTTGTGGTGTTGCATGTCTGTTTGTCTGTGTATGTTAAGTGTTCTCTCGCCTACTATATACGGTTGGTCAGAATGTGAGCAATTACTTATTTTCTCTTACTCCACTTGTGCGTTCTCTGATGTGGGTTGATTTTTTTATGTTTTCACGCGGTTCAGTGCACGAGAAAGGGAGAGCAATGTAGGGTGCAATCTTTTTATGACGAGTTGAAAGGAGAGATTTGATTAATATCACATTAGGTGTTTATTGTTTCTACAGGAATCAGTGTTCAAATCTTAGATTTCTGGAGCTATATTTTCCAAACTGATCGTAGATACTTAATTTTTTTCATTATCATAGTTTTTAAAAGAAAATGAAAAAAAAAACTTTTTTTTACAGTAAAGTTCTCTAATTTGAAAGTTTGAAAGATCAAAAACTGCGATTCACCACAGTTTGACAGCTGCGATGTGCACCTTCGAAAATAGATGGCTCTAGCAAAGATTGACCTTAGGATTTTGATAAAAATGTTAAATGATTACGTCTTTTTTGTCTGTGGTGATAGTTTTTCGTTAAACCATCGCACATTCAAGTTCACTCAATTTTCAAAATTAAATTGTCAAAAACTAAAAAAAAATTAGTGTTAAAAAAATTTGCCAATTTTAACAAATGAACATTCAAAAAACAAATGCAGCAACACCCCCACGAAAGCCGCGACGGAAACAGCAATTTAATCAATGCACACGTTAATTACGTCGATTGTCGCTTATCAATCGAGCGAGCATGTCTATTTTTGTACCACATGTCACATGTCTATCGCCGGGCACGCGAGATAAAGCCTTCCCAAAGGCTTGACGCAAGAAAAAAAACCCGTCCAAAGAGGGATGATTAGATTTTGTGGTTAGCTTCTGCATTTTTACAAAAAAAAAAAAAAAAATAGCCCCGTTGAAAAGCTACCAACTCAACAAGATGAGAATTCAATTTGGTACGTTTCAATTCTCGTGGGTCTCGTGGCGCAGGGGTAGCGGCTTCGGCTGCCGATCCCGATGATGCTATGAGACGCGGGTTCGATTCCCGCCTTATCCACTGAGCTTCTATCGGATGATGAAGTAAAACGTCGGTCCCGGTTTCTCCTGTCTCGTCAGAGGCGCTGGAGCAGAAATCCCACGTTAGAGGAAGGCCATGCCCCGGGGGGCGTAGTGCCAATAGTTTCGTTTTTTTTACGTTTCAATTCGGAACGTGATTGACATCCGCGATGCGTGTCGTCCTCGTGTGGGATGTTTTTGGCATCTGGCGGTAAAATTTCCATGCTCAATTTAACTTGTGATTGACTTGTTGCATGATTTCTGTTAAGTGATCGATAAAGCTGTCTGTAAGCTTTCCACATTTTTAACCCATAAATGTGTCTTTCTAATTGTGCACGCATGTTTATCGTGTGCAAAACAAACAGCTGTCACTTTTGATGAACACCCTGTTGAAAAGAGTATGCTGTACGTCGAGTTATTTAAAGTTTATGTCTGCCCTCTAAGTTACAATTTTCGGAAATTTCTCATAGGGTATGCATCTTATTTATTGTTTGTCCGTTAGAAGTCTGAGAAGTAAATAAACAATTTAAATACAAATGTAATACTGTCACTCAAAAAGCTGACTCATCTTATACAAACAGTCTTAACAGTCATACAACAAGCATCTCCGCGGTTTCCCAGTTAACTCAATCCGAATTGTAAAACTGAATCTAATTAGAATCGTATACAAATTCCGTTTCAAACGCAACAACCGGTTCCGTGTTCGAACCGGTTGTTGCGTTTGAAACGGAATTTGTGTACGATTCTAATTAGATTCCGTTTCAGAATTCGGATTGATTTGACTGGGTTACTGTTTCATTGTTTTGCAGTGATCTTATCATTAAGCCATCAGTTCACTCAACTAAACACGCTACCAGATAAACTGTAACTTTTTCAGTTTTCAAAAAAAAATTGAGCATCAAACAAGAACATTCTCATCTATTTGTCTGTGTGAGACGATCACGATTCACGATTGATTTTTTATTTCAAAATCAATCTGCGGTTCCTAAATTGTTGTTGCTATATTCCGGTGAACGACCCTTCCATCGCCGTGCCAGCGCGCGCGTTGACCACTCTGCATCGAGAGCGGTTAATAGAATCAAATCACCAGAAGGCAACAACATTGCGAAACCAATGATGGAGGATGGCAAAAAAGCACATTTCCTCACCATTTGTTTGATTTATTGAGCTGGACACTTCACTTTGAATGGGAGAAGGAGAATTGGCAAAAAAATCAGTGTTAATATATCTAATATTTTATTAGCGTGTAAATATTCAAGTTGACAGATCGTTTGACAACTTAAAGTTGTCAACTTTGCACTCTTAAAATTTGATAGGTTTGTGAAATACCCCACAGATAAAAAAACAGATAGATAAGGTTGAATTTATTTTTTTTGTAGCATTTCGTTGAGTTAATCTTTTCCTAGTTATATTTACGTACGATATACCACCACTAATGAGCACTCACTTATACACCGGTGCACACCATCGTCAGCGCACTGCAGCCCAATAAGTCGAGTGCAGTGCGAACCTGCACTCTCCGGATGATGGAGTGAGAAACCGAAAAATCTCTACCCCACACATCGGGAAAATATTTACATTAACACAGAGTGTGAGAGGGAGATAAATCATGATTGGAGAAAACATAGAGGAGCCAACGAAACCGTTGGTCTCCTGAAATAGGTGTAGTAGTTCATGAATGATTAAAATTTATAACTTTTTAAGTTATCAAATTTAGTGGCTTTGTACTTATCCAGCTTTTCACGTTTTGAAATTTGTTTTTGAACTTAACTTGATTTGAAACTGCCCAGTTAACTCAATCCGAATTCTGAAACGGAATCTATTTAGAATCGTATACAAATTCCGTTTCAAACGCAACAACCGGTTCGAACACGGAACCGGTTGTTGCGTTTGAAACGGAATTTGTGTACGATTCTAATTAGATTCCGTTTCAAAATTCGGATTGATTTGACTGGGTGGTTGATGAGTTGTACAACCTTTTTTAACCGGTTCGCTTTCAAAACAATAAAAAATCAACCCGACATTAATCGGATGTCTGACTTACATTCATCAGAATTGCCCAATCCCAGTCAGTTCGATGTCGTGCTGTCAGTTGAATACCAACCGGTTCATATTTTTTGTTTTCCAATTTTTATGTCATATGTCTATCGCATTTTTTTTTAATTAATTAATTTTTTTTCATCCCTTTAGAACTTCGCCGACAGCTGGAGCACGCGTCCCGCATCGGAATGGTCCTGTCGGCGAAATCGTCCCCGCGGCCACATGCCGCCGGGGGAGCCGGAGTCGAACGGATGGACAGTTCGTCCTGCTCGAGCAGCGAAGACAGCGAGTCGGACTCGTCGTCCTCGTCCAGTTCGAGCAGTGGCGGAAGCAGCTCGAGCAGTATGAGCGAGGATGAAGACGACGGCGACCAAGATGGCCGTCGTCGGGGTGAGCTCGTTGAGGATCGTCAACCGCTGGTGGCCATGATGGACGGTGGGGAGGGGGAACCGAATGGGTATCATCAGCTGAATGGGGTCCTGGAGGAGGACGTCATTCCGTTGGAGAACGGAAACGGAGGCGACTTTAACGGTGCCGTGTCTCCGCTGAGTGCGCACAGCATCAATTCTCCTCCTCCTCCGCTGGTGATGAACTGAACTGCTACCGGAACCGATACTACTCTTCATGTTGGCTGTTTTGATTTCTTGCAGGTTTGATTAGTTTACTTTCTTATCTTTTCATTACGTTTTAGTTAAGTTTAGTGGTTGGATTAAAATCTACATAAACAAACACAAACAGAGTCACAATTAGTTAAGCTTGTAACTTCAACATTTTTCTCAATATTTGAGAACAACATTTCCCTACATTTTTGTCTGCATAATGTTAGTGATTGTAATTCTTTTCCAAATTATTTGATGAAAAAAAATAAAACAAAAAAATCGTAAAATAAAATATATTCCAAACAAAAAGTTTACCCTGTTTCAAACAAATACATTTGACTTGTTATCTAAGTTATGCGAAAGTAAGCTTTTCTTTAGATTAAAACCTTCGAAGCGGAAGAAAAACTGAGAAAACCATTACTTGTTGCTAAAAGTCGTCATCTACCAGAGACAAATTCACACAAAAACAAACAAAATATACAAAGACGCAGGTCGTTGCGACAAAGATGAAATTGACATGTGATTTCTTTAGTAAAACAAAACGCTATTAAGGTTAAATGGACAAAAAGGACACATACAAGTAATATTAAAGTCGAAACAAACAACACATTTACACACAATGCTAGTGATCTAGAATGAGGGACACATTTTATAGATCTAGAGAACGTGAGTAAGAAAACGATCAACTGGAAATCGTAATGTGATTTAACAATAATTAAACACCCAAGCGTCGCGTAAACAAAATTAAGAATCCAGATATTTATATTTTTAAAACTTTTTATATCTCGCGAAAACCAAAAAAAAAACAAGAAATAAAACCCCTTTGAGAGCCGATTTTGGAGAACACAAAATTAACGTTAATTTTCAGAGACGCCAGAATTTTGGACGAACGAAATTAAAACCTCCTCCCACATACCAAACGCCAACACGCTAAATAAGAACGAGTGACTGTAAAGTTTCGTGTCGGTGTAGAAGTGAGTGAGCATGATTTTATATTATTTTTGAAATTATATTCGAAATCTAAGGAAGGACGAAAAACGTCGAAATTTTACACAATTTGGTGTGAATTTGCACTTGCGAAATGTGAAACACGCAAATTAAACAATAAAATCACGACGTGTTGGGCGGAAAAATATAAATTGGACTATTCTTATATATATACCGTAAATAAAAATAAAGCGCTTATTTCCGTTATACACTATCAGGCATGCATTATACATATATATTATTGACAAATACAAAATTGGCTGCAAACCAGGAGAAAATAAAATGAAAATCATACAAGGACAACAGAAACAGAAAGCTACAAACACGAACTTCGGTGGAATGCTACACAAAATACAACTGTATGCTAAGTCTAAGTGTTGTTTGATGAAAAATGAAAATATAGAAGTATATTACTGAATAATGAAACAGGGTGTTGTTTTAATTCGGTCCAGTGATTATCACAATAAATTCTGCTGCAATAAAAACTTTTCAATAAGGCGTAACCATGATTGTTTTGACAAGGTTACGCCCTGATGAGTAGTTAAATGATAAAGCCCTGAATAAATTTTAGCAAACAGCAATACACGTCAGAGACAAATTTCTGATCACTTTTATTACATGTTTTTGCGTCCTCCGGAAGGAACCAGAAAAGCAAGCCAGAGAGGGTGAAGAAAAGCCACAAAAAACGTTCTCTCTTCTTCCCAGTCACGACGTTCTAGCAGGATTCTAGCAGAGTTCTTACAGAGCTGGATAATCTTAAAGCATTCTAGCAGAAATGTTCCACCATTCTAGCAGGATTCTGGCAGAACCAGCTCTGCTAGAATATTTCGTGACTGGGTTTGGTCTGCTGGTCGTAAAGCCATTTCTTGACCCCTTTTCTTGCGAGGTGCGTATTGGTCCTACATAAAACAAAATATTACTATATTGAATATCAAAATTATTTAATGAATTGTTTTCCATCGAAATTTCATTGAATATTATAAATATAATAACGAAAATTTCGATTAAAATCGTTCGATGATTTTGACTTGATTTTTGAATTGGAACTCGAGATCGAACCGGTTCAATCAGATTTCCAATTGAACTGAATGCCAGCCAGACAAATTTGTGTGCGGGCTCATGAACCGATTCGACTTCACCAACACAGCCAAAAACAGTACAAAACGTCAAAAGTTGTTTATAAACAAGTGCGTCGTTTTCGATTGTGGACCGTGTTTTTCCCCCGCAGGTAAATCCTCCCCAGTATGTTGCGCAAAAAGTTGAAACTGTCCGACCAGCCGGAACCGGAACCTACCACCGCTGGCTTCGATTACGCTCCGATGGAGTTCGCCCTCCGTCCCCAGTCATTACTGCCCATAACTTCACCTCATTTCGAGCCCAAGCCACAATTCGCACCACAACCACAATACCAACCGGAACTTCCGGCCATTCCGCCAGCTGTACCGCTGTACTACCAACCTCCGGTCGTTCCGGCCCTTCCGCTGTGGCATCGCATCTACCAGCTCGAACTGCAGCTGTGCGAAGCGCTGAAGCAGATTCCACTGCCGGCGGAGGTGGCCGCCACGTACGATCCCATTCAGTACGCCGCCGAGCTGCACCTGGCGTACATGCAGCGCTTTCTGGACCGTCCGAAGGCGGTGCTGTTCCTCGGCATGAACCCGGGCCCGTGGGGCATGTGCCAGACCGGGGTGCGAAAGTGGAATCTTGGGAAGGGCGAGAACTAAATTTGAGCTTTTATTCTTTCTTAGGTTCCCTTCGGACACGTTCCGTCCGTTCGGGATTGGATGCAACTGCGTGGCCAGGTGTACAACCCGATTGGGGAGTTGGAGGCGCGTCCGGTGCAGGGATTGGCGTGCACCCGGGGCGAGCAGAGTGGCCAACGCTGGTGGGGATTGTATGAGCAGCTGTGTGGTACACCGGAAAACTTCTTCCGGAACTGCTTCGTGTGGAACATTTGTCCGTTGGCGTTCTTCCACTCGAGCGGACGAAACATTACGCCGGCGGAGCTGAAGGTGGGTTGAATGTCGTTTCATCTTAGAGAAAGCTACTAAGAGCTTAGTATTCCTGTACAAATTCTTCAGGGCCCGGCAAAAACTCGCATTCAGCAGGTCTGCAACGAGTTCCTGAAGACGGCGTTGGATCTGTTTAACCCGGTGATCATCGTGTCCGTTGGTCGGTACACCGAGGATCGCGTGAAAGCCCTGGTCAAGCAGAACCTGCTCGACCCGAACAGGGTGCAGCTCAGCTGCATGCCCCATCCGAGTCCGCGAAGCCTCAACAATACAAACTGGTTGGAGAAGGCTCGCCAGTGGCTCGTTGACCACGGGGTTATGCCGTACCTGCAGTCTTAGGACATCGCAATATCCGAAACACATTCCTTTTACAATCAAACATTTCAAGAAGAGAAAAACAAACTTTTTAGAGAGAAATCGATGGACCGCTTCATGGAGCAAGCTCTGGAGCAGGCCCGCCTCGCCGAGCAGCTAAAGGAAGTTCCGGTGGGGTGTGTGTTTGTGCGCGGACAGGACGAGATCATCGCCAATGGGTGCAACCGGGTTAACGAGACGAAGAATGCAACGCGCCACGTGGAGTTTCTGTGCATCGATCAGTCGTTGGAGTACGCGCGGCAGCGAGACATTCCGTGGGAGGACCTGTTCCGCGAGGTGACCGTCGTAGTGACCGTGGAACCGTGTATTATGTGTGCCGGAGCGTTGCTGCAGCTGGGAGTGCGGGAGATCATTTACGGGTGTGGGAACGATCGGTTTGGGGGCTGCGGGACGGTGCTGGACGTTCCGGGTTTATTGTTGGAGAAGGGAAGCCTACCCATTCGAGGTGGAGTTCGGGCGGAAGAGGCGATGCAGCTGCTGCGAGAATTTTACAAGGGCGAGAATCCGTCGGCGCCGGTGCCGAAGACGAAGGAGCGGAGGTAGGTGGCGCTTTTTTCCACATAAATAATTAGATTAGAAAGAGTAAAATATGTTCTTGGTTTGATCCGAAGCATGGCTTTCTACCTAAGGTACTCGCGATTGAGTGTGTAGTAGTGCGGTTGTCAAAATCGTTATCTCTGACTCTCTCACTCCACTGACACTGACATTGTTTATGTTTTGGTTTTCCTGGCACGGTCCATTGTTCGTTTGTTATTGTTTTGGTTTTAGTGGCACGGAGTCATGCACTCACACTAATGCAAAGCAAGTTCGCGAGTACCTATGATATACAGCCTTGGATCCGAAGTCCTTGACTCGAAATTCAAATATCACAGGATGAAACTCAACTCAGATACGATATTTCAAATTTAACGTGTATTTCCGTTGTCAGCGTGACTGACGTTTATAACCAATCAAAAAAATCGTGGGGTTAGGGTGATAAAAACCAGAAATCTATCATTTTCTTTGCTGTGGTAAGATATGTTATGCACACACATTTCACAGAAACACACGTTGAGAAAATTGTAAACAATTCCGGGGAATGACACTTTCTAAAAAAATAGGTTGCGAAACTGCACAGCCTACTTGTACTCCATCAGCCGTGACAGCAGCGCCCTCAGCTTCCGAGCCTCGAGTCCGATCGTCGGCGGTTGCTCGCCGCTGTCCTCGAGCGGACCGGTCAGCACCGACGGAATAGTCAAGCCGTACGCTTCGCAAGTCCGCAAAAACGCCAACGTCTCCTGGATGGCGATCGAGGGCAGCACGATCGTCTGCTTGGCCAGCCCGGTCAACAGGCCGAGCACGCAGCGCTTCACGTGGAGCCACGTGTCTGCACACAGTCTGGCTCCGGATCCGCCGTCCAGGGCGTGCGCAATGCGGGACAACCCGAACTCGTAGTTCCCTTTGGCGCAGTAGAGCGTCCCGATGACCAGGTTCACGATGCACAGATGCAGACACTGCCCGTTGGCGTTCCCCTTGCGTTCCTCGGCACGCTCCACCTTGCGCATCAACTCCTCCGCTTCTTCGTTCTGCGAGGTCATGATGTACGCAACGCAGAGGTTCGCTAGGACCGAAGCCGGAACGGCTAGGATGTCGTCGTAGTTCTGCCGGACGATGGGTTCGTAGAAGGCGGCCGCTTCCTTGTAGCGGTCACCTCGCATGAACAGCACGTGGGCGGCGTGGAGGCGCCAGGTTGGCGTCTCCGAACAGAACTCGGCACTTGCCCGGAACTCACGTTCCGCACCCTGGAAGTCATCTACCCGCCAGGGGATCCAAGCGCGAGCCATAGCCACGGGTAGGTAGCTCTCCAGAGCGGATTCGTACTCTCGGAGGGCCATGCGCAGGGCGTTCTGATCGGGAGCCGAGCGACACTCCTGAACCTTGGCCGCAAGCGAGCGTAACCGGCCTCCGATGCTGTTGGCCAGCACGCCCAACTTCTGCTCTGCTTCCTCCGGAGTAGATTGAGCGGTGATTAGGGCGTCCAGCAGGTCGTACAGATAGGGAGATAGGTACTTGTAGGTCAAGTGGGTGTGCTCGGCCAGGATATCCGCGGCCGTATCGTACATCTCGTGCTTGCAGCAGAGAAGGAGCAGGTTCGCGAACGTTTCCGGTGGACACGTTGGAGGGCCTAACTCTAGGAGGAAAGCCAAACGACGTAGTCCGGCTCCTCCTCCTACGGGATCGGTGAGCGCCATGTTGTGCAAGGTAACCGGATCCAGTTCAGGTTCGGAACGTGGAGGTAAATCCGTCAGCGCTTCGCGAGATCCTTCCACATTACCCTCCTGGTACTCAATAGCTGCCTTCAGATTAAACGCCTGTGCCAACCCGGAAGCGGCCAGTGCCGGAGGATTTCCCACACTGCGAGCTCCACCTTCCGTTTCCGCCTGAGCGCCGACTCCCAGCTCCGGATGGTTCCGGATGCCACGCTCGACAATCTCCGCGATGTAGTTCAACGCTTGCGAGTTCTCCTTCCGCCGGAAGTGGCACAGCGCGGCATTGTAGGCGATGTGCGGATTGAACCCACCGGCTTGCAGTGCCGAGACGTACCGCGCCAGTGCGTCCTCGTGCATGTTGGCCTGGTACAGCAGGCAACCTTCGTCGTTCTTAACCGTTGCTTCCTGGCCGCTTCCTTGGCGCTGCAGAAGCAGCGACTGAGCCGTCGAGTAGTCCTCGTTGCCATAGGCAATTGCCGACAACAGCTGCATGACCTTATCCTTGAGGTGGGGAGCGTCCACCGCAGTTATGATACGGTGAGACTCCTCGAAGAGACCCGCTTGAAACAGCGACTGGGCGTAGTACAGCTTGTACTCTGGGACGTCCGGAACCAGGTTGACCAGCGTTTCGTAGCAGTTGGACGCCTCGATAAAGTCCTGGGTTTGGTAGTAGCAATGGCCGAGGAGGGACAATCCGGCACGGGTCGTCGACACCTCCGGGATTCCATTCAGTACGTTGATGGCCTCTAGGAAGCGTTCCTCCTTGATCTGGAAGCGAGAATCTTAGTATACCAACCGGAAATGGTTCAAAGGTCTGCAATTACCATGGTGTAGATGGTTTTGGTGTACTCTCCGTCGCGGATCATCATATTTTGGGAAAACATTTTGCACCAGACTGAACGATTGCAAGTGGCCGCAACTATCGATCCAACTTTGGAACGAAACGGTTTGTTTTGGTCACCTCACCAACCATGGTTACATGGTTACGAGTGCAACAGGTCGTAATTTGCAGCGCCTCGGTCGGTTCCTTCAACCACGGACGACTCTAGGCGGTGATCTTGTACTGAACCTTGTCACCATCCCCGTCAAACCGGATGTAGTAGCTGTGCAGCGACCTGCGAGGTGGCTCGTACCAGCTTGTAGCCTCGGCCGGCTGCGATGGCAGCGCCCACTGCGGTGGCCAACGCAGCTCGGATACAATGCACCGACGCCACCGTCAATGTGTTCCATGGTTTGTCAGCTGGAGCTGAATCCGGTGTCTTTTCCGAATTCATAAAACATTGTAGTATGCCATGCTGACTACCAGCACTCTCAGTACAGTTCGTTCCCGACTACCCAACACGTCGGACGCATTAAAGTCACAACAAACTGTCTTTATCCGTAGCCTAGCAACGGCTACAAGAAACTTGAAGACAGTTTTGAGTATATTAAAAATC
Organism: Culex pipiens pallens; assembly: GCF_016801865.2. Lineage (NCBI taxonomy): Eukaryota > Metazoa > Arthropoda > Insecta > Diptera > Culicidae > Culex > Culex pipiens. The sequence goes on from NC_068937.1 coordinate 128,974,659, forward strand.
TTTATTTAACAAACAGATAAAAACATATCACACACAAAAGCTCACTCCTTCTCGACATGCTTCCCGACGAAGGTCACCTGTAGCGCCTCGGTCGGTTCCTTCAGCCACGGCCGACTCCAGGCGGTAATCTTGTACAGATCTCCCTCGCCATCCCCGTCAAAGCGAATGTAGTACGTGTGCAGCGATCCGGCCACGACCTGCGTGGTAGCCCGCACAAGTTTGTACTCACGCCCAGCATGGTCCGTGGCCAGCGCCGCCCGGATGTGCTCGTGGTGCACCGGATCGTCCAGGTTCTCGACCTCGCGATGTCCTCCGGCACGGGAAGAAGCAATTTTTTTTTTGGTTTAAGCTACAACAAGCAATGAGTCATTACAGAGATCAGATTCACAAGAATGACTCAAACGCAGCAGGTACACTACTTACACGAAAAGAACAAAGATCGACGAAGGAACGCGGCAACTTCAGAAGACAATACTGGACTGGACAAAGCGATCGCTGAACTGAGGATCTTTATACGGAGGGCGTCTAAGATAGAACAGAAAGGCACGTTATCGCTGCAATGTTGAGTGCAAATATAGGCATTGTTCGGAGGGCGTAGTGCAACGTTATCGACTGAATATATTCAGTGATCATTGGTAGTTTCACACAATGATGTCGTATCTACATGATTCTCGACTCAATAATTAGCAGACGTTTGTTGATAGAGTTACATTCTAAGAGGAACTCACAAAGTTATGGAATCTCTCACCTTAAAATGCTTTTAAAAAGGCACAGTGTTAGCGAAAACGTAGCAACCAGTGAAATGCAACGCTGTTTACAAACTTTGGCTAATGCGTTGTGTTGAATGGTCCATCCACAGATTCCGTCATTTAGACTTTTTATCTTATAATTTTAAATTATCTTTTTTCTACTGTAACAAGTAAATCTCCAAATAAAACCACTTACTGATAACATTATCGTTGTTTGAGGAATCTCCCCTCAAATCATATACGCATTAGTCAGCTGGCGAGCCGTTCTACGCGAGGTTCTACGTGTGTTAGTGTAAGAAGAGAGAAAGCGTGTAAAAATAATGCGACGTTCTGTTTAACTTGTGGAACATAGAGATAGTTGGGCTACTTGAAGCAACTTGATTTAATTTGGCCACCCAAACCGATAATTACTGCATGGCGATGTAATCTCATGGTGATGACATAAATTTGCAGTACTACTACAAATGTATGATGAGATCATCTTACCATCAGTGCAGTCCAGCAGTAGTGTAATGTAACCCTCCAGCTTACCCCTCTTGATTAAAAATATTACTAGTCCCCTTCCAAATTACCCCTCCACAAATAAAAATCTTTAACGGTGCACATCAACCAGAGCTTTTGCACCCAGATTTTTGTTACAGACATTTTAGTATCTTCAAAACTACGGGTACTGCAGGCCAAGGGTGCATGATACTGATGATACTCGTCGGTTGACACACCTAGGCGAGGAACATCCCGGAAGGAGCCCAACTACATCCGTAGTGCTGTTTGGACAAAACAGCATGGCTCTGGTTCCTTGCAAGTGTCCTATTTTCTTACCTCCACGTTGGCTTGGTTTTCATGATGACCTAGCTGGTGGCCTGTGGAAACGACTCGTAAACCTTTGACCAGCGAGGGTCAGAGTGGAGACGGCTAAAAGAAAGGGGCGCGACAATGTGGGAAAGGGAAGTAATTTGTGATTGTAGACGGTATTGTTTTGATTCGCAGTATGTTGAGTCAACTGCTGTGGATGTACCTGAGCATCGCAGAACGGGGTTTCTCTTCTTTCCATTTCAGCTAACAGCTATCTTCTGTTTATTTTGTTTCACTGATTTTCTAAAACGGCTTCTGTTTACTATCCTCCATTTGATTTCGATTTTACTTATTTGATTATCTTATTTCTCAACGCTTTTCCACTCTATTTTACCAATTGATGCTGCTGTAACAAACTTTCTGCTTTCTCTTAATTTGGCAGCGATGTCAATTTTGTTTATCATGTGCCTTTTCTTTATTTATCTATTTGAATAATTTCTCATCTTCCCTGTCAATTGCCCTCAATACAATCTAAGCTTGTTTGTTACCTCTATTTATTAAGTATTGTTAATTTCTTTATCTACTTCATAAATTACTATCTTTCTTTTACTATTGATTCTTTACATAGTATATTTCCTTCACTGTCCATTGTTTTGAAACTTCACTTTTTACTTAAGCAAGTGAGGTCCGAGCCCTTACTCAATTTATGGAATGATTAAAAGATTAACACAAATATTACTATTGTACTTTTGAAAAACTTTTCTAAAATGCTTAGGACCAAAATATTGTAACAAAACACCGCGACAGAAGAAATAGCAACAGATTAACACGACTTAACATTAGGCAAGATTTCAGGAGAAAACAATACACAGTAAAATAACAACTAGTTTTTGAATTCAAACTAAAAATAAAACAGTTTTTGCTTTAATGAAAGTTGATAGGCACACTATAAATGGTTAGGCGCTTATACTTACATCAAACCCTACGTAATGTACCACCCCCGGCCGAGTTAAAATGCGTAACCGGAAAAGAAGGTGTGCATGCCTGGCACGAACACTCAAAGCGTGTTCTAGCGTGTTGCTCGTACTGACTCAGAGCAAGGGTGAGATGTAGGTGTAAGGGCAGTGCGTGTTCGTCGGGAACGTGGTGCATAAGATCGGTCAAGGCCCGTACATACACTGAAAATTGCGAATGGCGAATTCAAAACTACGGGTACTATCGAAGTATTTTTTTTATCCATCCCCTTAAAGTACTGTCCACAAAGTAATTTACAACAAAGTTTGATTAATTTTACATTCCCGTTATTGCAGGATTGGGTCCGTAAGTTTGACCATTTTGGAACAAGAAGACAACAACTTCCTTCGTTGCTGTCCACCATTAAAATTGAAAATTTAGCAATAATTTTGATAAAACCAAACAACTAAGTATTCTAACTGTAACAATGAGTAAAAAGATGTGGAAAAATTATTTTATTTTTTTTAATAATCAAGGTTTTCTAATATTCCGAAAATAGTTATTAGCCCTCCTCCAAACTACCCCTTGAACAACATATTTTTAATTAAAACAAACAACTTATGTGCTATCTTGTGACACGTCCTATCTTTTTTCCAACGAGAGAATCGCCCAGAACGGCGACTCCCTATATTTGAGCCTCTAGCTCGGAACACTGATGACGACTGAATGCCGCGCTCGTTCAATCTGTCAAATCTGCAAAGGGGGACGTCGATATAAACCTTTACGCCGACAAGCAGCCGTAGCGTGTAGTCTACACGCTCAATAGGTTGCATTCAAGTTCCATCCTTATATGCACACCACACATCCTCCCTCTACTCAAGAAAAATGAATAAAAAAACAGATTTTAGGACTCATTGCGGTTTGAGTTGCCGTTTATTTACTGTGCTGTTATCTTACGAATGTCAGAACCAAAAAAAAAAACAAAATGTAACCGGGGTCGAATGGGATCGAACCTAAGCTATCTGGGGTGAGAGGCAACCACGCTTACCATCGCCCGGACTATAAAAGCATCTAGCTCTGATTGTATTTGCACCACATAAAATGTTGGGAGAATCGATGTGATATCGTCTTGTCTGCCACTTGGCCTAACCCTGGCGGGAAGTCAATCATTGCCAACCCTGCCCATTTCGAAACGGTCATCACTAATACTTGCCGATCTACGGCGTACAACGCATCGATCCCCTTCTGATCAACTGAGACGAAAGAGCTCGAAGCACGATCGATACATTCAAGTTAGTTGCACTTCAACCATGTGCGGGTACTAACCGTTGAGAAAGGCCACCTCCAAGCCAAGCCTAGTGCGTGTAGAAAAGTGCGTAATTAGAAAGTCCTCCGAAATTGTTAAGATCCTCCAATCAACCACCAAGGCGACCTTATAACCCAGTATCGCCCACGGACTTGAATGAGCCTATTTGTTTGCCATTAGACCGTCCACCAGCACACTTGATCGTATACAATTTTACAGAACCCGAGGCAGTAGTAGAGTGTGGATGGGAAAACCTTCCGGGAGAAGGATTTTCTTTTTTCGGTTTGATTTCCAGAAAACGACGCAGTGATCTTCGCCGGCCCAATCGTTCAACCGAACTCCGGACAGCATCAACCGGAGTACACGATCACCCGTAGCGTCGGATATCACCTGATCACTGAACACGTAGTGCACACGAGGACATTCAGATGTCCGTAGGAGATCAGAGCCACGGTATCCGATATAAGGGCGCCGCCATTTTATCGTGTGATCAGGATGACGCAGTTCCATCAGCCGTCGAGGAGCGCTCAGACGCTCCGGCCTCTTAGGGTTGAATCTTCATCACGCGGGACAAGCCGTGCATTCTGCTCAACCAAACCACAACGACGTGGTGGTCGACGACCATTATTCATGCGCGAAGGCCGTCGGGAAGCGCTTGGACGTTCCGGCCACATGTTTCACCTGGTCAACCGATCTCGTCACTACAACTGGGCGGTGATCGACATCACCTGCTCGCCTCTGAAGGCCGTCAAGAAGCGTAGAACAAGAGATCACGTGTGAGATGAGACACGTGGTCATCCGACGACAAGACGCCGAACAGCAGACGGCGTTCGCAGATATGGGGTCGCCCGCGTTTCTGCCAGATGTCTGTTCACCCGCAGATGTGTGATTACCCGCAGATGTGGGGTCACTCGCGTTCTTAACAGATCAGATCAGCTAGATTAAGCTCCCCAAGTCGTTCCTAATTCGTTTCGCCAATGATAGTCTACCACTATTCTCAATAAAGTCTTTGATCTAAACAAGTCATTTGACCCTTCGTGGTGGAAAAGCTTACTCTTTTCGCCCCTGGGTTGCGAGTCCAAGAGCGAGAGAGCAACTAAGCCGGTCCTTTGTGAGATATGACAACCATAACCTCTACCACAACGTCTGAATTACAGGCCGTTCCTGTCACGCCTCTTTCATGCATACATTCCATCTCACTCACATAATGTGGACATCTCATCTCGCGTGCATTCTGTGGACATGCCCTCTTCTTTTGTTTTGTCGCGGACATCCCATCTCGCTTCAGTCCTTCAGACTTCTCGAATTCCTTTCATCTTGCGGACATCCCATCTCGCTTGCATCCTGCGGACATCCCATCTCGCTTCAGTCCTTCAGACTTCTCTATTTTCTTGCGGATCTTGCGGACATCCCATCTCGCTTCAGTCCTTCAGACTTCTCGAATTCCTTTCATCTTGCGGACATCCCATCTCGCTTCAGTCCTTCAGACTTCTCGATTTTCTTGCGAATCTTACGGACATCCCATCTTGCTTGCGTCTTGCGGACATCCCATCTCGCTTCAGTCCTTCAGACCTCTCGATTTCCTTTCATCTTGCGGACATCCCATCTCGCTTCAGTCCTTCAGACTTCTCGAATTCCTTTCATCTTGCAGACATCCCATCTCGCTTGCATCCTGCGGACATCCCATCTCGCTTCAGTCCTTCAGACTTCTCGAATTCCTTTCATCTTGCGGACATCCCATCTCGCTTCAGTCCTTCAGACTTCTCGATTTTCTTGCGAATCTTGCGGACATCCTATCTCGCTACAGTCCTTCAGACCTCTCGATTTCCTTTCATTTTGCGGACATCCCATCTCGCTTCAGTCCTTCAGACTTCTCGAATTCCTTTTATCTTGCGGACATCCCATCTCGCTTGCATCCTGCGGACATCCCATCTCGCTTCAGTCCTTCAGACTTCTCGATTTCCTTTCATCTTGCGGACATCCCATCTCGCTTGCATCCTGCGGACATCCCATCTCGCTTCAGTCCTTCAGACCTCTCGAATTCCTTCCATCTTGCGGACATCCCATCTCGCTTTGGTCATTCGACATCTCTAAGTTCTTGGATTTTGTGGACATCTCATCTCGCTTTCATCTCTTTTCACATCAATTAAATACGAGTGAATTTATCTAAAAAACGACAAGAAATACTGATTAGGCACATTTCTATTTTAAAAATGAATGAACAAAATCTAAAGAAATATTTTCTTAATAATTTCTTTACTATGCCGCACTCTATACGGATTTGTGTGGATGGACCTTACTGGCCCAAAAAGCCTGCGAGTTGCTTCATCCGCTGACCCTGTACCACTTCCTGACCAGCTACATAACGCAGAATATCACACAATTGCCTTTCGGAACATTAATTTCTAAACCGAGATTTTGCAACGGATTCGTGTGAACAGACCTTACTAGCTCGACACTGCTGCATCTTTCTTCACACATTAGCATTAAACCAACTTTTCACACAGCAAAACAACATGATTTTTTTCAATGGAGATCACGACACCACGCAACCGGAACAATTCCAAACTTCTCCCAGAGTCTGTCCTCTCTTATCCTGGGACAAAACAAGGCAACAAAAAGTTGTTTACCTTTCAAAGACGCGCCGCCTCAAGAAACGATTTTACTCGCGCCGTCTGAGCGATTCTCTCGTTGGGGGGGGAAGGTCCAGGTTACAGCTACAATATCCGGCAGGATCGCCAATGTGGAATCCCACTATCCAACGAGAGAATCGCCCAGAACGGCGACTCCCTATATTTGAGCCTCTAGCTCGGAACACTGATGACGACTGAATGCCGCGCTCGTTCAATCTGTCAAATCTGCAAAGGGGGACGTCGATATAAACCTTTACGCCGACAAGCAGCCGTAGCGTGTAGTCTACACGCTCAATAGGTTGCATTCAAGTTCCATCCTTATATGCACACCACACATTTTTGACAGCAGAAGTGTTATAAGACAGCAAACAAGCAACGCTTCAAAAAAATACTATTAAAATACTTCACTAAACAGAATAATTTTGACAAGGGTCTTATGTCACCCCAAAACGGACCAAATAAGGCTGGTTCTGTCAGTTCTGAAATAATCGTGTATATAAAAATCATTTCTGCACACATCCCCACAGACAGTTGCTCAGAACTTGATTCGGAGTCGATATGTATACGTGAAGGTGAGTCTCTGAAGTTCATTTTTCGAGTGATGTTATATTCTTGCCTCAGTGAGGTTAGGAAGTGCGTATTGGCCCTTAACGAGGAAGGTGGGGCAATATTATGGACGTTTTGAAAATTACGTCGTTTAGGGACACCCCCCTTGCCAAATTAAGAACAAATTTCAAGTAGGAGCTTTTCTGTCAAGAAGGACCGCGAGGTTAATTTTTCAAAATTGATTTAAAAATCCATTTTAAACTCTTTGTGGTCGTACAAGAGGTCATTTTACTCAGAAAAATAAGCTTTATCGCTGTAAAAAATAATATCAGCAATCTAAGCTTCATTTTAGGACCCAATTTCCCCTTTGAATTTAATGTAACCTTCCAATTTACACCCAAACACCACATCATAACTGATTCTGAGTGTTTCGTACGGTATGTCCACGCATCTCTCCTCCCCTATTGATGCTGTGCAATGATACCCGTTCAGAGAATCTGTTGCTACAATTAATGCAGTGCAGCAGGCACTTAATTTTGCTTCACATTTTTGGGGTTACTCGGTTGAACCGTGGCGATTAGATTGGGTAAAATAAAAAAAAAATAGATCTTGAAAAAACATTAGTAAAACAAAGTGAAAAATTACAAAAAAAAAAACCCCTACATTAACAGACTAGTATTATTTTTCTACAGAATAAAAAAAAAGTGGGATGTGATAACTATGTACGGCAGAAAAAAAAATTCCGCGATCTTACAGTTGTTAGGAAGCATTTTAAACTGCTAGTTGAGCGTATGCAAAAGTTTGTTTGCAACCAAAAGGTTTCAATCTCGAGCAATACTTGAAGATTGGAACAACATTTCCAAACAAACCTTGCATCAACTGCGTGTAGTTTTATTAAAGAGGTATAGTTTTTAATAATAGTGGATAAATAACTCTAGAATTTGTTCTCTTCGGCACAATCTCTCAGCCATCGTTTTGTTTTTGTTAGAGGTTATTGTTCGTTCGTAACACAAAAAATAACTCTACCCTTCGCTTACCTCCCAAGGGTAGAAACACATACACATAGAGACATACAGATATAGATTTGTGGAAATAACGCCCAAACCTTCCCGCTTCTACTCGAGCACCGCCGACGTGGCCATTTCGCTGACGCCACACGTGTTGTCCCCGCGGAACACCCGGTAGTAGCCCTGCTCGCCCCACTTTGGTCCCCACGAGTTCTTGACGATCCAGTACGGCAGCGTCTTGTTGAACATCGGGTACTCCTTAACGCCGTAGCCGACAATCAGCACGCCATGGTCCAGATTCTTCTTGCTGCACAGGGGCTTCCACGGGTGGGAAATTCCTCCGCGGTAGAACTGCATCGCGTTGGCGTTGAGTCCGATCGAAACGGGGCCGTTGGCCACCAGGAACTGCGCAATGGCCGTTTCGTTCTTGGGCAGATCGACGGCTCCCTTGACACGTACGTGGGCCATGGTTTTGTTGAAGTGGCAGGTCTTTTGTTTTTTGGCCAGGTACGGGTACTCGGACTCTAGCTCCAGGCCACCGATCTTCTCGATCGCCCTAAAATAAGTTCATCAGTTAGTACTTTACTACACCGTCTGCCCCTTTTAAAAACTCACTTGTATGCGTCATCCATGAAACCTCCGTTGCAAGCACTGTCGACGGTGTCGCAGTCGAGCAGTTCCTGCTCGGAGTACTCCTCCAACTTTTTCGTCTTGACCTGATGCAAACCCTCGATGTTGCCTACCACGCTGAATGCCCAGCAAGATCCGCAGTTGCCTTGATTTTTCACCTAGAATCGAGTTTTTTTAGGTTAGAATAACCTTTATCCGTTTGACGTTTCGACAAACTCACCTCCGAAACCGCACCCAGCTCCCTCCAATCGAACGCATCCGGCAGTTCCATGTGCTCGTCAATCTCCGCCACCGGATTGCGGATGTGGTTCACCTCGTCCCCTTCCCGCGGTACCACCAGTCCCGTACGCGCCCGGTACTCCGCACTGGTCATGTCGGCAAAGTGCGTAATTCCGTACTTGGCCGTACCCTGCTCGTACTTGTTCAGCTGTTCGATCTTGAACAGATTGTTCTTGAAAATGCGGAACCGCATCTCGTGCTCCAGCGAGCTCTGGTAGGTGCGGTTGTGCCGAGTCTTGAACTTGTCAAACAGGTGACGCGAGTGGTCTTCGCTCTTGGAGTAGTGATGCGCCTCCAGGTTCGGGTGCGGTCGAAGCGAACGCTTGGCCACGGTATGCTGCTGTTGGTTCTCCTGTTCCGGTTCTTCGTCACCGTCACACTTTACGTTGTACTTGCGTTGATCCTTTTCCTCCATCCAAACGCGCTCCCACACGGAGATCTTGCAAACAACGCTGGGATCACCCTTGATCTTGAACGTGTATTTGTACAGAGAACCAGCCACAAGCTGTACGGAGCCTTTAAGAATCTCGAAATCCTGGTACGACTTGGACTTTTCGGTGTTGTAAGCGACCAATCCGGCCCTGATACGCTCCACGTGGCTTTCGTCCCGCAGATCATCCAGCGTGAGATCATTAGACGTACCGACCTTCTTGGCGTGACGACGTTTGCGGGTCTTCTCGTCGCTTCCGTCACAGTTGAACGTGTACTGGTACGCTTGTGTCGGATCCTTCTCTTCCAGCCAGGGACGTTCCCAGGCGTTCAGCTTGCACACTCGATCGGCGCCGTTGACCGGGTACGAGATGTAGTACGTGAACGACCGTCCAGCAACCACTTGAACCGTTCCATTGATGACCTTCGGAGTCTGCTGTTCCGTCGCACTGTTGGCCACCAGGATCTTGTTGATTCGCTTGACGTGTTCGTCTTGGCCAAGTTCCTCCTCGGTCAGCAGACGTTCTCCGCCGAAAGCGCGCTTCGATCGCTTCAAAGCGACAGAGTTGGACTCGTCTTGACCGTCACACGACGACGAGTACTGGTACGCTTCAGCTCCTTCCAACCACGGTCTTTCCCAGGAAACAAACTTGCAGACTCGACGATCACCACCGTCCTGCTTGAATGCCACGAAGTACGTGTACTTAGATCCGGCTACAACCTGACTGGTGCCGTTAATGACCTCCGGTTTGTTGCTTGCGTCACCGCCTGTTCCAACGAGAATCTTGTTGATCCTTCCTAGGTGTTCATCGTTTTTCAGTTCTTCAGCGGACAGCGTCGATGGACATCCGGCACAGGCAAATCGTTTCGTGCGTTTTGTCGGAGCATCCGGACACGAGTACGACACCTTGCGCCATTCTGCCGGTGACTTCTCCTTCAGCCAAATCCGCTCATACGAAGTCAGCTTGCACACTAGCTTGTCCGGATCGTCGTTGAAGGTGACCTTGTACGTGTAAAGAGTTCCCGACACCAACTGCTGGGTCGCTCCCACAATGCGGTACTTTTTCTCCGAGCTACCCAACGAGGACACAAGGATTCCACTGATGCGCTCCTGGTGTTCCGGTTTATTGAACTCCTCCGGGGTCAACTCCAAAGCCCCACCCGTCTTTGGTGCCTTGCTTAGCTTCTTTTTTTCCACGTCACGACGCGAGCGCGTCTTGCCTGCCTCATGGCAGTCGAACTTGTACTCATCGTCACCTTGCAGCGGCGAGAAGATCTTTACTTTGCAGCTTGCCGTCACCTGATCGTCTTCATCTACCAAGTCAACCGTGTAGCGGTAGATGGTACCGGCTACCACCTGGACCGTGCCGCAACGGATCACAAACTTGGAAGACTTCAGGCTACCATCGTTGTATCCCTGCAGTCCGTTCCGGATACGCTCGTTATGCTCCGGTTCGGACACGTCAACCTCTCGATGACCACCCGGAGCGTTGTTCGCAGCACATTCCGACTTGACCAACCGGACTTCCTGATCTTTGACGCGAATCTGAAAGCAAGACATAACATGTAATAACACCGACCTTTGTCCCCTCTCCCCTTTCCTAAGTAAGAACCTCAAGCGTGCAAAACTTGCTGCTCCCATCGATCAGAAGCCGCTTGCACTTGACCACATCCTCGGCCTCTTCGATACAGTGTGAGTTGGCAGTCACGACACGGGCCACAAACAGTTCCCCCTTCTGCTCGACCGCGCTACCAAACTGGTTGATCCGCTTGACGTTGACAACGTCCAGAAGAACGCGCTTGAACTGATCCGCATCCATCGTGTCCAGCATCTCGATCGCCTCCGCAATGATCTTCTCCATGTGATCCATCTCGTTTCGGTCTTCCCCGTTCAGGTCCAAATCCTCAACCGATCGCTTCCTTCTGTACTGGTAGTTGTACGGATTGTACGGGTTCAGGAACGGATTGAAACCGGTGTACGGTCGACCGTAGTGTTCGTGGGACTCCGCGGAAGAGCTTCCGAAGAACGGTGAATAGTGACCGTCGTGCTCGTGCGAGCTCGATCGCGGAGCTCGCTTGTTCCTCTGTTGTGAATCATCAGCGTTGAACTCTCGCAGCAATTCTTCCCGCGTCTGGGGTCGTTGAACTTCCTGCTGCTGCTGATCGTCACTGTCGTCGCTAAAGTGCATCACCACCGAATCGATCTTGGGTGGAGCAAGATCGCGAACCGGCTGGATTACCTGTTGATCTTCGTCGCTTTCCGACGAGTTGTGCTGATCCTCTTCCACGCGATGGGTGACCGTCGCAACGTTGTCGCTAACGACAAACGCCGTCGTGTCTACGTTCGCTTCTCCTCCACCCGGGTTCGTCGTGCGGTAGTAGTTGTCGATGCTGGTTTTGACCTTCTGCAGCAGTTCCGCAAAGACGGGTTCGTACTTGAGCTGGGCATCCCGATTGCCTCCCCTTTGGATCACTTCATCCAATGCTTTCTGTATCTCCTGGTGAGTCTTGAACACCTCCTCGAACGTTGACTGAACCTGCTGATCAAGCGTAAGGTTTGTCGCTGTCGCTGCTTCGGTTGTCGTCGCTTCGGTGTTTTGCTGCTCAACTCGCTTCGGAACGATCACCTCCTCGATCACTTCCTGGCGACGTTCGTCGGCGCTTGTCTCGACTCGACGTTGCTGTTGCGCCTCGCTTCCGAAGAGGAACAGCTGATCCAGCGCATCTTTGGAAGACTCGCTGAGTCCTGGAGTTGTTGCTGGTTCGGTTGTCGTAGTGTGTTCTCTCACTTCGTGCTTCTCAATGATGATTTGGTTGACCAAATCCTTGAAGCGTGACGGCGTCATCTCCTGTTGAGCCCGCACGTTTGGGTCGTAAATCGGGTTCAGTTTGGTGACCACCTCAACGGTGGTCGTTTCGTCCGACGGTGAGGTACAGTTCGAGTGCTCAAGTATCCGATACTTGTCACCACTTTCGGTCGTGATCCATGGTTTTTCGAGGACCGTGAGGGCGCACAACACTTCCAACTGATCTTGGTCGAGCGCTTTCGCGAGCAGTTCGTACCGTACACCGGCAACGACTTCACGGGTCGCCGTCTGGACCTCGACCAAGGAGAATCCTTGGGGTAGGAAGCTTATCGCGATGTAGGACAGACCGCGCAGCGAAGGTCGCAGCTGTTCCTTTGTGCCAAGGGCGTCTACGTGAATCGCGACAAAGCTTTCGCCACTGCCGCTTTTCGTTGACGGTTCGTCCTGTGGATGGAGGGATGTGTGTAGCTATCCGGAGGTTGCTCTCCAGTTGAGGTTAGTGCGCATACAGGTCCAACGATCACCCAACGATGGATTAGCAAGTTTTTATGGTTGATGTGTGTTGTTTTGGTTGAAGGTCGGAGGTTTCGAGTGAGGTTAGGTTTCGACGTGTCATGGCCACTTTTAGAATTTTGTCACGTACCGAAGAGGACCGGGATGTGTGGCGTGAAGCATGCTTGTTTACCAACAGAGTAGTTATTTTGCACGGATGATCAGTTCCAAATGTTTGTTTACTTTTGAGAAAATTTTGATGAACAAATAACATAAATAATTGTAAGGATACTCTCCAGAACAGAATAAGTGTTTCTTGACCCCCTTCGAGATGATATAATAACCAACTGATAAACAAGTTTGCAAGGGAACCACATGGGATTGTTTATATTTGCGTCGGCTTGCGGTGTATTTACTAGGTTATCAGCTTGCGGGACCACGCGAGTTGGAACAGCTTGCGGGTTGTGATAAGAGTCTTGGTGTCGCCATTGATGACCCTCCGGAAGCCATTAGTCATGCTTGGTTAGGTAGGCGGATTTTTAGCACCCATTTTATTACTGTAATTCTATAATACGGACAATACGAACTAATGATTATTACGTCGGCGAAGCGAAACCCCTTAGTAGGCTGCGGGGACGGACAAACGAAACCTGGCATGCTGGGAATCAACAAAAGACAACAAAACTCACGGCCTGCTCCTTGACAAGTTCATGTTCTAAACGCAACCCGGTAGCCAGATAGTCCTGCGTGAATGCGGAAGAAAGTAAAAAGCTCATTTTAATCCAACTGACCTTTGCAGTCGCGGACATTACGACTGATCATGACATACTGCTGAGTGCTGGAGCACCTGGCAAACGCCGCAACGGTTGTTCGAATTGCAAATGATTCCGCAACCCAGTAACCCTTTCGCCAATTAAACCGAAAAAAAATACCGAGTGCCGAGAGTTCAATTGGATGTAATTTGGTCATGCTGTTTTTATTTTTGCAAAGATGGCTGAAGTTGGTGGTTTTGATTTGCGCCGTGCACTCGGATGGCATGGCCAACTAATTAGAATCAATTTGTTGTGTCGCGAGATTTACGTGACCAGCAAACGATCAAGCCTGGGCATGACTTCACTTCGTAGAAAGCAGCAGTAAAGAACCGGTTTCGTGGACGTTCTAGACGGCGCAGAATACTTGAAGAGTACTTGGTGTAGTCAATCGGTGGCTCTGTTCAAAGCATCCGTATAAGCTAAGCTAAAGCAAGTAGTATTAGCTGTAGATTGCGCCGCTCGCAAAGTAATGAATGAAATCACATTCTAATCTTTGCAAGTGGGAAAATGTGAACTAGTAGTCGGCAACGTAGATGAAATTGGAGCACCATTTTGCGATGAGACTAAGTTAGTCACACTTTTTAGCCGAGTTTTAATATGAGGCATTTTTATACCCAATGGTACAAAAACCAACTTGAAATGCGACATAAACCTTCAAATTTGTTGAATCAGCAATTTGTCACTGTGAAGAGTCACTGAACAAAGCAGTTCAGTTTTCTTCGGTTCCATGAAGTCGAAAAGAGCTTCCATCATCAATTATCGAGTATCCGGTCATCGATCTCAAACAAGACACTGAACAGAGAAGATAAAACCCCCAAGGCAGACAACAACAAGCGCCACTTTGTACAAGCAAGTGACGACATTCATCAATGCCTATCAATACTGCTTACGCTGACAGAACAAACAACAAAGTAAAAACGTGAAAATAGGGTCTTTACCTTTACCTCAAAAGAAAGTAAAACAACGCATATTAAAAAAAATCAAAATAAAGTCCATTGTCGCAGGAATCGTTACGCAAATTACAACCTACGCAGCAGGCTACGCGAATCCCCTACCCTACCGATGAGTCATCAAAGAAGACCGCGGACTGCTTGAATCGTCTTGGACAACTCTGCCAAGCCTTCAAAAACAAAAGTCCGACGGCCAAACGCGAAGCGAACGACAAGAAACCGTACAAATCTACGCAAAGAAGTGTTATGTTCTAGAAGAAACAAAAGCCAAGAAATGTAAGCACTGCGACCACTTTCTCGGCCTCAGCTGTTTAGTAACATTACGAACAGATTTGGTTCTACTTTGCATCTTTCTCTCTCGTAGGTATTAGTTTGCTTTATATTTTTGTCTGTGTTACCTTCACATTGTCAGCGCCTGCAGCAGCAGCATCACCACCACTAGTCTCGGTCTGCTCCGTCGCTACCGCAGATTCCTCCTGGCATCTCGCCGCAGATAGGGTTATCGCCAGTAGTATCAAAATATTTACCACCAGCTTGCCGCTCCAGCCGTTCATGATGGAGCGTTCGATGATGTTTCACGAAAGGTTGTTGTTACTGCTGAGACGTCATCCGCAAAAAAAAAAAAAATTCGTACTGCTGATCTTTCCCCCCGTCCTCGCAGTAGTAGGCTACTGCACTTGACCGAACACCCCTACACAAACGCAATGGCAATGTATGTAAACAACACCAATACAGTGATTCACGGCGAAAGAAAGTCCTTTTGTTTACAAATAATCCACGAGAACTGCACAAAAAACACGTCCGTTCACGACGGCTGCCTCCACTCAACTGGTTGCTACGATTGAGCTCTCAGCGTAGTTGAATGGAAATACGGAGGTAGAGAGAAAGACGAGCCTACTGAGACTGTGAGAAAGAGCAAGCGGTTGCATACCTTGCAGGCGCAATCAAGCGAGAATCAAGGGCGGGCATGATTACCGTTTATTCTGAACGTAACATGTGCACAAGCAATCCCTGTTTGAAAAATGTCGCACGTCGTACGAGTTGTCGCACGGTTTTGATTTTACCGTTTCGATATCGATTGGTCAAAAGGACGACAAACGTACGACAAACACTCGACATGCCCGACGTTGTTTTTTCCATCGATTTACCTTCAATTCGACGTCGATTATCGTCGACGCAAACAGTTTGACAGTTCTCTTCAGTTGAACTTGTTCGGACTTGATTGCAACCGAGCCGAACAAATTGTTGTTGGTTTTAGGCTTTGGGAGGATTTTGGCCAGTTTAAAGGTAAGTTGTGTTCTAGATTGAATTACTTTTTCTGCCGGAAAGTTCCGGCCGGAGTGGGCGACAACCAAATCAAATTGTCTTGTATTCCAGATTGCGGTCTTCGTGGCGGTATAGGAGGAAGAGGAGGACGGGAAATATGGATTACTCGGCGAGCCATTCCGGAAGACAGGACGGGAAGGAACCAGTTTGCGATCGAGGAAGCCGTTAGTGTTTGGTGTTTTACTTTCCGCGAGAGGTTGCCTCCATATCTAATGGAACTGGTGAGTCATGTTTTAGAAACGATGGAGGAGGTGTGCTGGGAGTGCGATTGGACGATCGAAATTAAAAATTAGATGAGCATCACAAATTCTTAACTTTTTAATCCAATAATGCTTAAAAAAAACTTCAACGCTGATTTGATTTGATAATTGTAAAATTAAATTATAAAGTTTTTCATTCTTTATTTAAAATTCTAGCATTCCAGAACTTAAGAATGCAAGAAATTGAAAATTCTAAATTCATTTAATTTCTTGATATTGTGCAAATTGTTAATATTCTTAAATTATACAATTCATTAATTTAAAATTCTCAAAGTCTTCAAATATTAAAAAAATAAACTCTAAAATATTAAAATTTTAAAATTGACAATAATTTAAATATTAAAATTCCCTAATTCTTAAATACAAAATTTTTCAATTCATAAATACTAAAAATCTAACATTATAAAGTTCATAAATTCCCAAAACGTTAGTCGCACGAGTTGAAATTTTGAATTCTAAAATTCTAAAAATTATATGTTCTAAAATTCCAAAATTGTAAATTCTAAAAATGCTAAAATTCAAATAATTTATATTTTTAAATAAAAATTATCAAAAATTCTATTTGTTATAAATTCTACGCATTTTAAAAATAAGTAAGTTTCTTAAAATTCTAAAAATTAAAAAAATCTCTTTTTTTTGCACATCTTAAATTTTGATTATTTTAAATAAAACAAATTTAAAAAATTCAAAAAATAAAAAAAAAACAAAAAAAAAAATACAAAATTTTTACAAAATATATTTTTTAAATTTTAAAAATGTTAAAGTTTTTATTTCTTTTAAATATTTTAAACTTTTAAAAATTCTTTTAAAAAAATCTAAAAATTCTTAAATTTTAAAATTGGAAAAATTTAAAATCTATTAACTTTTGAATTTTTTTTTGGTCTAATGAAAAATAGGAGTTAAAAATATCACGAATTGAAGTAAATGATTTTGGTATTGAGGTACTCTCCAATTTTAATATTCAGAAAATTAGAATTTTAGAATTTTAGAATTTTAGAATTTTAGAATTTTAGAATTTTAGAATTTTAGAATTTTAGAATTTTAGAATTTTAGAATTTTAGAATTTTAGAATTTTAGAATTTTAGAATTTTAGAATTTTAGAATTTTAGAATTTTAGAATTTTAGAATTTTAAAATTTTAGAATTTTAGAATTTTAGAATTTTAGAATTTTAGAATTTTAGAATTTTAGAATTTTAGAATTTTAGAATTTTAGAATTTTAGAATTTTAGAATTTTAGAATTTTAGAATTTTAGAATTTTAGAATTTTAGAATCTTAGAATTTTAGAATTTTAGAATTTTAAAATTTTAGAATTTTAGAATTTTAGAATTTTAGAATTTTAGAATTTTAGAATTTTAGAATTTTAGAATTTTAGAATTTTAGAATTTTAGAATTTTAGAATTTTAGAATTTTAGAATTTTAGAATTTTAGAATTTTAGAATTTTAGAATTTTAGAATTTTAGAATTTTAGAATTTTAGAATTTTAGAATTTTAGAATTTTAGAATTTTAGAATTTTAGAATTTTAGAATTTTAGAATTTTAGAATTTTAGAATTTTAGAATTTTAGAATTTTAGAATTTTAGAATTTTAGAATTTTAGAATTTTAGAATTTTAGAATTTTAGAATTTTAGAATTTAATGATGAGATGATGATGCTGAAATTTGTAAACGTTTGATCATTAAATATTTTTAGAATTCTCAAATTTGGTACAAATTTTAAATAATAATAATATTGTCGGATTTTTTAATTATTTGCAGTAATTTGAGTTTTATACGTTTTTAAATTTAAATTTTTAAGATGTCTTCAATTAGAATTCTTTTTAAAAAAAACAATGCGCCATGGGTTTTCTATGAACATAGGACATTTTGTAAAAGTACGCGAGAATAAATAAATTTAGTTTTTCTTTTATAGTTACAAAATATTTGAATGTTACATATTTGAAATTATTGTTTTGAAATTTTATTATTATATTTATTATTGAATTCTGAATTTAATTTATAAATTCTTGCCAATTGTTGATTGATGTTATATTTTTTCAGGCAACAAACATATTCTGATCTGATCCTGCCGGAAACCATGCGTCCCCGTGTGGTCCCGCGTGGCTTCCGTAGAACCCAAGGAAGCAGCCTCTCGTACTCCGGTAAACATCAATCCGTCGGATGTTCAAGATCGTCGCCAAGGTGTCACATCCGGGTTTTGATCAGCGCGTCGAGGAGCAAAAGTCCAACACGGCCAAGATGCTGCCACGGCCGCCTCCAACATCCAAGCCGGAAGCTGCGGTCAAGGCAAATCCCGAAGGAAGCAAAGTTGGAGAAGAATCGGCGATCCGCAAGTGAAATTAAGTGAACAAGTAAATATTTTTGTGAAATTTTGACAGTTGAAATAAAAAAAAACAATAAAAACAAAACAACAGTTTTTTCAACTGCAACATAACCTAAAAATCCGAAATGACAGCACACGACAATAGCACGACATTCTAAATAACAAAACCGTGCGACGTCGGTCGAATGTCGTACGACAATGTCGTACAATTTCGATCATCGATCGCACGACAAATACGACATTTTGGTGCAAAAACGTATGACATTCGTGCGAATGTCGCACGACATTGTCGTGCGACGTCGTACGGTTGCACGGACGACAAACGACGGACGTCCGACGGACTTTTCAGTCAGGGAACTAGTACGACATGGGTATCTTGCTGCAAAGAGACGAATACTGGCGACGCTCGGCCGGATCTGTCAGACGAGAATTTTCTTGAGCTGTCAATGCGCACGCTATCGGACCCACGACGAACTCCACGTTGTACTTGTACTTGGTTCCAGCACCTGCCTCACTGACTCCGCCGATGATTGTCAAGTCGCTACAATAAACAACCCCTAATCAGCGAGACCAATCCTTTGGACGAACTCCTAGAACCTACCTATAATCCTCGATGCCCTCCGACTGCAAGATCCGCTCAACTCTGCCCTCGTGAACGTTCTTTGCAAGTTCCTCGCGGGACAGCACCTCCGGACAGCCGAGACAGTGTACCCCCGGTAGAACATTCTTCCCAGGGTTGTACGAACACGTGTACGAAACCACTGGCTGTTCGAGCATCAACTTGCGCATCTTCCGCGGAGGTTCGGACGACGCCAGCTCGCACGGTCTCTGGCGGGGATCGTCCGCGAACACGACCCGGTAGCGGTAGTGAACGGTGCCAACGACCTGTTCCTGCGTTGCCGAGACGATCCGGAATTTGGGGGCAAAAACCTGCACCGGACTGTACAGCAGGATGTTTCTGACGCGATCCTGGTGTTCGGTTTTGTTGAATTGACTGGTGGAAAGGGTTACGGTAGTGGCGGGGGGAATTTTCTTAGGTGGTCCACCGGCCACAAGAACCGATGAAATCACCACAAATGACATTACAACATGGAACATGGTTAAAGCGCGTATGTTTTCTACGAAGATTTCGACTCTAATGAAGGTTTTGTGAACACTTTGAACAAAACCCTGTTTGAACACCTGTCTAAATACACTCGCTGTTCCTGATTTTTATTTACTGCTAAGAAGAGGATAGTGAACGTACTAGATTTGTTGGGATGATAATATTGTCTACTAGATTTAAGAAACATTAAGATTTCCCTAACACGGACGTCAGAATCAAATAAACTCTCGATGAAACTACAACTTTTTGTCGTGCCGTTAATTTTAAAAGCATGCTTGCTTACCTTATAGATGACCTTCTTCGCGGCTTTTTTATAAAATCATCTGTTGTTGACACTTTTGAAAACCCAACTTTCAAGCCCCAAACACTTTTGTTAAAGAAATCCGCATTTTCTTTTCTTGGGAGCGCCAGTCAGCCGTCGTTGATACTTTTGCAAACTCAATTTCAAAGCTCCAAATACTGCGTTTCCAACTTCTTGAGTTTCGGTAGCTCGCTGCTGTCTGTGTCCAAAACGAAGTCCAAGATATCTGTAAGTAAACAATACATGTTCGTTAAGAGGTTTGTTTATAATTACGCTACATCTAATGAAATCACAAACAAATAGGTGCCCAATCCCGCCTGGCGGGCATGTCCACATTTTCACACTCACGAGGCACCGTTTCCGGTAACCACGGGACACCGATAAACACAAACAAGAACTTTTTTTCTTGCTGGTGGTGAAAATTTGCGTGCAGTGTAAATCGTTTTACAAAAAAACTCCAGAATCTCAAAAAATGCCAGCACTCGAGCGTTCCGCTTGAACCCGTAGACAATGTCCGGCCACGGGCGGTCAGTGTTCTTGAATTCTTGCATCAAAAAGCCGCTGAATCCGGCCAGCAAGCATCCAGTTCCGTCGTACCTGGTACCGCAGTGCAGTTTGGACCGAGGTCCCGAAGACCAGCAGCGTCTGCAAAACTTGGACATGATTACGCGTAAGAAGGCCACCAGCAAGTGTCCGTTGGTTCGGAACGGTCACCCCTCGAGGACACGGACCAAGTGCTGCTCGATTACGCACCAGTTGCGGAAGGAGTCGGACAACTTCCAATCGCTGGTTAAGTTTTACGACAGCATTCCCGACTACGATGACCTGAACCATCTACCGAATGAGGAGTTTTACCACAAGCTGAATACACTTCGGAAGAAGCAGCGGGAGTTGAGATTTTCTTGCTTTAACGCGGCTTTTGAACCCGGATGTAGCAGCAGCAGACGTTCCAAGCGCGATGACAACGATAATGAGTCGCTCAGCTCGTGGAGCAAGTCACCTCCAGCGGTGCAGCAGAGTGGGATTCTCAATGGGACGACCCGAAAGGGTTCAGCGAAATCGGTTCGAATTGAAGCCACTGCGATGGCGGGGAAGGATGACACCAAAGAGGACAGTTCCGAGGGAAGACCTTCCCGCAGGAGGTTCCGCGCTGGAACGCCTTTTATTTCAGACCACGAAGATAGTACAAAGAACGCTTCGACGTGCACCACTCCGATCAACTCGGACTTTGTTGAACGGTATGATCGCTATTGTAAGCGGAATCTACGCTGCAAGTCGGCCTCTCCCATACGGGACTATTCTAAGATCACCATTCCACAACCGTACAAAATGACTCAACGGGAGGAGGACGAACGAGCGCTACAAGATCTGCTGGTCACCAGCCAAAACGCCTTCTCATCATCCAAGGAGACTCTCAACAAGCTAACTTCCACGATCAAGGCGAACCCGGTTCCCATCACTTCTCGAATTCCTCTATTCAACACCATCATGGCCGACCAGGAGTACCGGAACCGGCTAGCAAAGCTCAACTCCGAAATCGAGCTGCAGTCCCAGATGAAGCCATTCCATTTCAGCGAGCGCCTCAACCGTCCCCACAGCCGATGCCTCAGCCGTAGCCTGTCCTCACCGGCCCTCCTGACCACCGGCTTCGAAACCCTCCCTAAACCATCCACTTCTTCCTTCAAAGCCAAACCCTGCCCAAAGAACCTGTTCAGCAACTATTTCTACTTCAAGATGTGGGAGGAGGACTACTTCCGGAACATGAACAAGCGACTCCGCGCCGAGGAACTCATGCGGCAGTCCTCCCTGCCTCCGGCCATGGCCCGTCGGGAGCGAAACTCCCAAAACCAACAACAGCTGATGCGAAAGGGACCGTCGCGCGTCGATTCCGCCGACTCTCCGTCGAAGAAGGGCAAACGAAAGCGCAAATCGAAGCGCAGTTCCAAGCGGAAAAAGGGCATCGAAGAGCGATGCGTGGAGTTCTTTTCCGGAGCGTTCGAAGCCGGCTCGTCGACGCCGTCGCAGTCCAAGTGCGTCGGAAAGGTGAGTTGACTAAGTTGATCAAGCGTGATCAGTTTGAGTGAATCCGTGTATTTTCCAGCTGCTCTACCCGTCGAGCAACTCGAGCTGCACGGGTAGCGTGGACGCGAACCCCGGAACCAGCGCAACGCCGATCTACCCGGTGAACCGTCCGAATCTGGCCGCTACGCTGCGTACCGAGTGGTGCCGCAAGAAGCTGCGCGATCTTGACCTGGAGGACAGTGGTACCGACTCGGTCAAGAAGGCGCCCAAGTTCCAGTGGGGCGTCAAAAAGTCGCAGGCCTTTCAGAACTTGAACATTGAGTAAGTCATGTGTGGGGAGGGTAGTTTCGGATTCGAACCTGAAGATGTTTTGATTTCAGTCACAGTCACCAGGAGGAGCTGAATTTGCGATTGGCGACTCGCCGAGCGGAACAGAAGCTAAGGCAGGAAGAGCATGCGATTAATATGGAGTTGATGAGACAGCGGGTGAAGGCGGCTCCGCTGCTGCTGGAAGGTCCTCCGCAATGGGGCCCTCGGTTGGGTCACGTAGCCCATCGCTGCATGACCAGCGGGGGCGGTGATGGAAAGGGAGATCCGTTGTTTACCAAGTCCGAGAAGGGTAAAGGCTTCAAGAAGAGTGGCAGTGGCGGCGTAGACAAAGGTAAGTCGGGTCGGGCCAGTCGTGACAAGAACCATCGTGAGGACAAGCGCAGCTACAGCGGTAGCAAGCTCAGCAACTACACGGACTCGTCGTCCAAGCTGTGCGACGATGAGCTGGATAGCCATTTCACCGATGATGTTTGAAGACACCATTTTGTTTTCCCTTTGAGTGTGAACAATCAAAATAAACGCGGATGTAAACAAAGAGCTCACACTTTGTTTACACCGACCTAGCATTCTTTGTGTTGTTGAGTTTGGAGATGTAGCTAGCGTAAGGTTCCGTTCAGCTTCCGTGCAATATTTATCTGTGGTTCTGTATTCAAATATATCAAGTGTGCCGTCAAAACAAAACATTGGTCTTTATTGGAAGTAAACAAAAAAGAAAATACGAACTTTATTGGTAAACACAAGCTTCTGTGTTAAACGTAAACAAAACAAACAAAGCTGTCAAGCCCCAATCATGGACTGCTCGACCTGGGACAGATGGGTCGACTCGCTGTTGATCACCTCGGCCGTCGATCGAGCTTCTCGGATCTTGTCCAAAATGTGACGGTTCTCGTCCATTAGCTTGACCACGAGCAAAAATTGCTGGCTCAGAAACTCCTCCGGAGCCATCGAGTTCCGTCGATTTTCACCCGTAAGCATAGCATCCGGCGGGTAGCGTTGCGAGTTGAAGACATTGACTTTGACTGTGGGATTATAAGGGGGTGAGGGTTAGCGAAGGTCTGATGATCTCGCGATCGTGATCGCTTACCAAGGTACGCAAAATGGGTCAGGATGAGGAAGATGCACTCGAGTACACAGATGATACTCAGCGCCAAGATCATCGGGAAGCGCTTGATGTGGCAGTCAATAAAGAAATGGGCACCGAAATACTCCAGGAAGATCGTGTGCATCGTCAGAATGATCAGGTTGCAGAACGAAACCAACTGAAGGGGCAGCTTTTTGTTGCGATGCGTCCAGCGCAGGAACCGATGGTAGCCCAGTATCTTCAACCGGTTGTGGGACTTTTTCACATACAGATGAACACACTAGAAGCAAAACGGAGGGTTAACAACCCATGGTCATCAACAACGACAGATCATCTTACGTAGGTCGCCATCCACAAGCCTGCTCTTCCCAGCAACATAATGTAGTACCCGTTGCATCCGTCATTGATAAAGCATCCGTAGTATCCGTACACCAGACCCGTTCCGGTCAACACCAGCGAACAGACCATCTGAATCCTGTGGAAACCAGTCAAGAACCCCGATGAAAACATAACCTCACTATGTCAAACAACAACGAAAAGCAGCTCACCAAACCACCAGCGAAGTGTTGAGCGGTTCGAAGCGAATCCGCGGGATGTCCTCCTCGCCGATCAAGCTGGACGAGCGCAGGGACTGTTGATCGCCGCCGGCACTCTGCTGCTGTTGTCGGCTGCCCATGGCGCTGTACGAGGACTCGCCTCGAAACAGAAAGAACGGTGGCATGAAGCTGCGGCTTAGGAAGGACATCTTGCTGGCACTCGACACGGACGGACACTGCTGACAGAAATGATGAAGGTCAGCAATGGCGGCTACTCGCGAGACGCGAGCCATGTGGTATAAAAGGCGACCTTGGACAACGACGTCGTACCATTAGTATAGCGGTGGTAGAATGTTGAGATCAATTCCAAATGTGCAAATGAATGATAGGACGATTTTGGTGGATGATGTACCGCAACATGCTTCCGATAAACGAGCATCTTTAACGAGTCTTCGCAGTGCGAAGAAACCTTCCGACCCTCTTTTATCTTGAAAATCTTCAGGTAAGAGCATCGATCATTCCAAGGAATTTGAGCGCATCTGTCAAGTACACTTTTCGCAGCTTCCACTGGTTGGTAGCCATTGGACTGTTCACCCTCGGACTGTACTTGACCCTAAAACCCCAGATCAACTGCACGGGATACAACCTGATCGTGTAACTTCAGGTGGGCTTCTGGATCGGCACCTGCCAAGCCTTCCTGTAGGAAGATACTGCGTCAAGACTATCGACTGTACCGCCGGCTATCGATCTACCGCAAGCGACCGCTGCAGATCGTGTCCGTGTGGAATACGGTGCTGATCGTGACCCAGGAGTACGTTTCCAACCACTGCCCTCAGCATGAGTCCGGTTTGACCAACGGCGAAGAATGCAAAGTTATTTGGTCCGCTCCACAGACTTTTATCGTGGCATTCAGCGGTCTGCAGTTACTGGCGCTTACCGCTTTCTACGTGCCTGCCTTCGGTAAGTGTTTAGAGAGTCCATAATAATAATAGGCTTGGTAAATCTTACAGTGAAATTGATTGGGATTGCCTGTCGAGCGGAACTTAGGCACAGGTTCGAAACGAGATCGGCTAGGTTAAAAACCTTGGAGATTCGTCCGCAATTGACGATCGAGGATCGCCTAATGCAGTGTGCCGAACAGGTCTAGGAGATCCAACGAGTAAACAAAAAGTTAAGACAAACGGCGAAAAAGTTGGGGATCAATGATGATGTCGAATGTTTAATAAACAAATAACAACATTGTTTGTATATTTCCATACAAAAATACGATAATAAACGTATACAATTTCTGTAAACAGCGATACAAAAAAAAGAGAACAAAATGTCACTCCTACTCCAACGCGCCAATGTCCAAAGCCTCCCTCCTCAGCTGCTGATTGGCCACAGTCAAAATCTTGATCTGCTCCGCCTGGCGCATCAGCCGCCAGTTGACCGGGATCTCGTCCTGGTTCGAGAGCGTCCCGTTGGACATGTCTTCCTCCTGCTCCTGAGACGTCAACGACTTGAGCAAACGTTCTACCGAAAATAAAAAAGAAACAAAGGTCATTTCAATGGGATCATATGATCCATGTGGCGTACTCACTAATGGCCGGCACGTAGAAGATTCCCAGCATGATCGTCTCCAGCCCGCAGAAGATCACGATAAACAGCTGCGGCGTCATGTCCGGACCGATCGCGCTGCAAATGTTCGCGCCGTAGTCCTTCACGTGGAACTGCTTGGTCGCGTAACCCTGGGCCGCGATCAGCACCGCATTCCAAAGCGAGACGACCTTGAGCGGCGCCTTGCGGTAGCATATCATGTCCCGGTACAGGTTGTAGTTCTGGTTGATCAACCGCCGGCACGGAGCCTTGATCAGCTCGTGCTGGATGAACGTACCGATCCAGTACACCATCCGGAGATAAACCACAACAAAGTACACGTGACACGAGTACGCCTCGTTGGGCGGAACCAAGGTCATCGCTAGCCCGATGATCAAGATGGCGAACGACGCGATCCAGTGCACGCTGAACGCGGTGATCAACGCCCACGGCTTGAAGCTGCTGCCGCCGACGATCTCCGGCTCGGACACCACGCTGGACTGCCGCGGCAGGATCGAATCCGTCAGCTTGTTGGGCACTTCCGGGATCGGCGAGATGCCCCGCGGAATCTGCACACTAACGCTGGGTTTCGTCGGGGGCTTCGGCGCCGGTTCAACCTGCACCTCCGGAACGGGGACGGGATCCGGTTGCGGCGTAGGTTCCGGCTGTGGCACCGGGGGTTCGGGAGATGGTTTGGGCCGCTTTTTCTCGTGCTTGGTTCGCTTGACCGGCTTGGGTTTGGGCTTGGGGGCAGACTTCGAATCGGCACCATGTTCTTCTGGCTGCTGCTGCTGCTCCGAGTCGGTATGCTCCGGGGCAGATTCCGCCGATTCGGGCTGTGACGCGGGCGGTTGCTGGTCTGGGTCCATTGTCGCGTTACTGTGGGGTGCTTTCAGAGTCGTGGACGCGTCGAGAAGGACTGACCGGTTACGGTGATCTTTCCGTAGCTGTCACGAGTCCATCGCTCTTTCAAGTCATGGGCATGTGGTATAAATCGGGATTTTAAGGGAGTTTGTGGTATGTGTTGTAACCCTTTAGAGACCTGAGGTCACTTCATATAAAGGCCTTCTAGATTTAACTCGATGATTATTGCGATCGTTTTCAGTAGATCAATCCAAATATTATTACGTACGACGCCCTAAATATTTGAAGCGACGATCGTTAACCTAAATAAATAAAATTCTTAAATTCTTATTTTTTCTAATTTTAATTTTTTTTTTAAGCTTTATTCTTAAATTCCTAAATTCACAAATACATGAATTTTAAATACTAAAATTCAACAATTCTTAAATTCTTATATTCTTAAATTCTTAAATTCTTAAATTCTTAAATTCTTAAATTCTTAAATTCTTAAATTCTTAAATTCTTAAATTCTTAAATTCTTAAATTCTTAAATTCTTAAATTCTTAAATTCTTAAATTCTTAAATTCTTAAATTCTTAAATTCTTAAATTCTTAAATTCTTAAATTCTTAAATTCTTAAATTCTTAAATTCTTAAATTCTTAAATTCTTAAATTCTTAAATTCTTAAATTCTTAAATTCTTAAATTCTTAAATTCTTAAATTCTTAAATTCTTAAATTCTTAAATTCTTAAATTCTTAAATTCTTAAATTCTTAAATTCTTAAATTCTTAAATTCTTAAATTCTTAAATTCTTAAATTCTTAAATTCTTAAATTATTAAATTCTCAAAATTCTTAAATTCTTAAATTCTTAAATTCTTAAATTCTTAAATTCTTAAATTCTTAAATTCTTAAATTCTTAAATTCTTAAATTCTTAAATTCTTAAATTCTTAAATTCTTAAATTCTTAAATTCTTAAATTCTTAAATTCTTAAATTCTTAAATTCTTAAATTCTTAAATTCTTAAATTCTTAAATTCTTAAATTCTTAAATTCTTAAATTCTTAAATTCTTAAATTCTTAAATTCTTAAATTCTTAAATTCTTAAATTCTTAAATTCTTAAATTCTTAAATTCTTAAATTCTTAAATTCTCAAATTCTTAAATTCTTAAATTCTTAAATTCTCAAATTCTTAAATTCTTAAATTCTTAAATTCTTAAATTCTTAAATTCTTGAATTCTTAAATTCTTAAATTCTTAAATTATTAAATTCTTAAATTCTTAAATTCTTAAATTCTTAAATTCTTAAATTCTTAAATTCTTAAATTCTTAAATTCTTAAATTCTTAAATTCTTAAATTCTTAAATTCTTAAATTCTTAAATTCTTAAATTCTTAAATTCTTAAATTCTTAAATTCTTAAATTCTTAAATTCTTAAATTCTTAAATTCTTAAATTCTTAAATTCTTAAATTCCTAAATTCTTAAATTCTTAAATTATTAAATTCTCAAAATTCTTAAATTCTTAAATTCTTAAATTCTTAAATTCTTAAATTCTTAAATTCTTAAATTCTTAAATTCTTAAATTCTTAAATTCTTAAATTCTTAAATTCTTAAATTCTTAAATTCTTAAATTCTTAAAATTGTTCAAACCCCCAAAATTTTAAATGTCTAAATTGTTGTTTTTACTTAAATTTTTCTTACTTTATAAATTGGATTAAAAAAAATATATTAGTTTTTGAATACAGTCCAGACTCTTTTATCCGAAGGCCTCGGAAAAATTCCACTCGGATAATCAAATTACGAAAAAAAAATCTTTGTTTTTTATTTTAGATTTAGAAAAATACGAAAAAATATTTTTTGTCCGTGATTCGATTATCCGAAATCCCATAGAAACCTTCGAATAATTGAGTAGTGACTGTATATGTATTTTTAAATACCCAACTCAAATCAAATCATTTTTTTTTTAAATTTCTAAACATGAATGCATATTGTAGAACTTTGAAACTTTCTTAATTTTAAAAGCCTGATTTTTTTTTTTTTGGTTTAATATTTCTGAATATAATTTTTTCAAGTTGCTGATTTTTTTAATCAATATTCGAAAATAAAATTATTTTTTTTAAATTAAGCATATATTTATTTATTTTTTCTTTTGCCAGAAAATTATTGATTATTTTTATAACTTTTCCCTATGTTTACTTCATCCTGAGCTAAAAACTAAATCTGTCCTTTTAAATCATTTTCGGCGTTTTAAGATTCTGCGTTTTGAGGTTCGGCCTCAGGATTATATAATGGTTATATTACATAGAATACCCAATTATTTCAACGTTTGTAATTCTCAGTCGCATTAAAATAGACAAGTCCAAATTGTTTGATTTTTTCATCAAAATGCCAAATAGGGGAAATATACCCTTTCTAATCAAACACCTATCTTCGTCATATGGAGAGTTTGATTCTCGATTTAAGCTCCAAAAATACTATTTAGGCTATAAACTTACCAGCAACAGCACCGCCTGGAGTAAGCACGCAAATTTATGCCATTTACTGGCCAGAAAGTGCAAATTTAATGCACTTTTGATCATAATTTCTATTTTGCGAGACCAATTCTCATCATTTTGATGGCACACACATCCACACGCAAGATCAGAGGTTAACTGCTTAACGAAAGTCGCCATCAATATCTTTTCACTTGCGCTAACGATGTCAAAGCGCTTAAGATATAAAATTGCTTCCAACTACCGGCAACATGTTCTTTTGACCATTACTTAGTTACTCACTTGAAAAATAATCCAGAAAAATGTAAATAATTAGCTAGCACCATCAAAAAAAACAAACGCGCCAAGTCTTTTGACGTTTGATTTTTGACGACCCATTCCAATCGAAGGCTGAAGAAAACCGAGCGAGGAGTGAAGGCAAATAAAGAACAGGCAAGTTTAGAACTGTTGGAGTGAGCAAGTGCTGCCAGGAAACTTTCGCTATGAATGCTACTTTTCGTGAGTGTTCGCTTAAAATTTCATCAATTTTGGCAGCACTAAGCAGACCCAAAAGAGCACTGGAAGAAAAAAAAAGAACTAAGCTGAAAATAGAAAAATGGGCGTGGCCCAATGCACTCGACTGATTAGAATGCATTTTTGAATTTTTATTAAAATGCTTGTAAAAGGAATAGCATAACTTTTAATAAAAGTGAAAATAAACAGAAATGTTTACAAAAAGTTGCTCTACTCGTTGGTGTACTTGGTTTTAGTGAATTTCAAGGAACAATCCAGAATATCCAGCATCATTCAAACACGACCGCTTATTAGGCTTAAAATGGGCATATTTCCCCTATGCAAAAAAGCACCGCTTGAAAGAAAAATCTTTTCGTGAGCATTTTTTATATCGAGTTTTACGTTTCTTCCGAGCTCCGTACCAGCCTTCGAACAAGAACACTTTTTTTCAATCAAATTATGTCTGGAGTTTTTTTTTTTTTGGGTTTGCTATTTGAGTGTTTTTGAAACCGCCTTGAGCCAGGGGTATTAAAAAACACCCAAAAAGCAAAAAATAAAAATTTCGTTCATTGGACCTTTTCAAAAAAAAAAAAAAAAACTCCAGATGTTTTTTTTCCTTCTGGGACTTTAGGATACGTTTTAACCAGTATAGTAACACAATTTGTATGCTTTGCAATTTTTATGTACAGACACTGAAACCAACTGCTTTTATTGTTCGTAAACAAAAAATATTTGCTTTTTTTCTTTTGTTCATTCCGTTACTCTGGGCCTGAGCCTTGTTAACGTCTCATCCGAGAGGGCATCTCCATCCTGTTAACCCTGGAGTTCTAACTACTAATCTACTAAATTCTTTTCAATAATTGCCGATTGACACCTTTAAACAACTCTCGAATGGCCAAATTACAACTTATGAAACGATCAGTCCAATGATTTTACTCATCTAATCAAAATGAAAGGCATTGTTGAATCGTCACTGACATGAAAAAAAGGGAACCAACCGGACCTACCTTACGGAATCACCCCCAGCTTAACCCGGGTACGTGACCGTCCGGACGGCGGCATTCATCTGCATAATCTTCTGGTTCAGCTTCAGGTTGTGGTCCTTCAGATAGTTGATCAGATCGGCCTGCTTCTCGAGCAGTTCGGTCGTGCTCAGTCCACGCTGCGTTAGTCCCAACGATCCGCTGCTGTGGCCACGGCTGCCCTGCAGGGCGTCCGGCGGGGCCGCTGTCCGGTTGAAGCGCACCACCTTGCCGATGTACGACCCGTTGACCAGGGCCAGCACGAACGTTTCCAGCGAGCAGAACATCGTGATGTACACGATCGGCGAGAGGAAACCCACGACGACGCACTTTTCCGCGAACGAATCGCCGTAGTAGTGCTGGATGAGGGCTTGCACCGCTAGCAGGAACGTGTTCCACAGGGAAACGATCTGCAGCGGGACGGCCCGGTGGCCGGTGGTGGCCCGGTGGAAGTCGTGGTACCCGTCCAGCCGGAGCTTCTCGTGGTGGCGCTTGACGTAGTGGTCGATGAGCTGGGGGGAGAAAAGGAAACTGATCAGCTGGGTTGTGAGATAGATTGATGCGTACTTACGAAAGTAATCAACCAGAAGGCGGCCCGCATATACAGCATTATGAAGTACGCTTCGCAGCGGCAACTGTCCTGCCAGGTGGCCGCCAGGATGACCCCGGTCAGCGAGATGCAGGTCGAAATCAGCAGGTGGAAGCTGTGAGGGTGGACAAATTTGGATTTTTGTGGTTAGTCTTCGTTACTTAAATAAACGGGACATTTTCCATAAACAAAGCTATTTAAATGGAATTGATTTGCAGGTAGGATTTTTGTTCAATCACGTTTGTCCGAAAAAAAATCCAGAAAAGCCTATGAGCCGAGACAATCAACCTCGGTCAAAGATAAGAAAATCTTCACCAAGTCTCAAACGCAAAAAATAACAATAAATAAACATGTAAATGCACCGACGACTCGCTACATCGCCATTGCATTCTGGGTAAACCACAGCGCCGAGATTGACTCACCTAAAAGCCGGCACCGTTTTGAGCGGCCGGAAGCCGTCGTCATCCTCGGTGGCCAGTATCGGGTCCAGCTGGCCGTCCTCCATCCTACCGCTGGCGATTCCGGAAACAGCAACAGACGAATCCTCGAAAAAGCGACCTCCCTGCGAAAAAATCGAACAAGATATTACACGACTTTTAGCTTGAAGTGACTCATTCCCCGGCGGATCGCCGAACAAATTCCGTCCGGAACGCAATTACGTGATTCTAGTAAACTTAATCGAACGGCAAAAGCAAGAGCAACACTGACTCACCGTGTTTGAACCAAAGTTCCTAATCAGACTGACCATAGTCTGCCGGGGGCAGCAGTACCAGAGGGAGAGACTTTTCTGTGGCTTCCGACGACGATGAGCTGTTTTGAAAGGCAGGAGAAATGCAAGCAAGAAAGATTCTCTCAACTCAAGGATTTTTTCGTCTTTCCTTTCAGCTTTTGTGTTGCGTTCTAATGACGACGATGATGCACACACAAATACTAGTCTACTAACTTAAGCTAAATACTAAAACCAACTTAAATCTAGGGGCAGCAAAAAGTAGCAAAAAAGAGACGAAAAAAAACACTCACTTGTGATAAGCCAGCCGCTCGATTTGAAACAAAATTTCAACACAAAACGGACAGTCACCGAGCAGACAACGAACAGGAGAGGTCACACCGCACAAAAGCAGCTGAGCTGAGCTAATTTTTTGATGACCTGCGAAGACTGCGAAAGAACGACGACGATGGACAGAAAAAGTGCATCCAACGAAGAAAACAAACACAAATGCATTGAAAAGTGCATCAGTAGCCCACAACAACAAAGCTTTTTCGAGAACTGTCAAATGTACGTGCAGGGGTGGAATTCTGGATAAAGGATTTTATTTATCCAAAATTTAAGATCGGTTTTTACCGTTTTTACCAGTTCGTATACGATTCCAGAAACAAAAATAAAACATTTCTTACGTAAAAAAAAATATAATTTATCCAGAAATTGAAAAAACAACATGGAGTTAAACTTTCTGTCAAGCTGCTGTGAAGTATGCCATTATGATATACAGCTGCAACAGAGACCACAAAAGATCCGGGGGCGAGTCCGGGGGTCGTTAAAGTGGAGTCACAGACAAACAGACGTGACTCTCCATACAAATTATTTTTGAAATCCATCGTCCTTAATAAACTCCACTAAATCACGGCGACGCCAGCGCTGCCTGGTGAGCTGATGCCGAAGCGCAGCCCAAACATACCAATACAAATCCATTACTGTCATGTGTCATGTTAGTGTATGCGTAAGACAATCAAGCCTTAACGATTGTAAACATCAACAGCTGACTGACATAATTTTGTTGATGCTGATCGTCAGTACCCGATGCAAAAAACAAAAATCAACGTCAAAGATGCCGGTGAATCAGTTCCGTTAAGTTGCGCCAAACAATAAAAGCAAGGCAAAGGTTCCAAAAAATGCTGCCGTTAAATTTATATTGAAACAGAACCACAGAAACTTAATTGTGGAAAAAAGATTGAGTGGCGCAACATTGGTAAAAGGCCAAAAGGATGACCAGCAGCAGCAATCTGAGCAGCAGTTCACGAAGGATAAGCAGGTTGCTCCGAATGAGATGACTCCTCCGCAGTAGTGGACACCTCAGCAGGAGCCTTGACATCGGCAGGCAGTTGAACAGGCCTACCGGGTTAATATTGGGGCAAGAGGCTATGGCCAAGGCTGCCCCAACCTTTTCCTGCAAAGCCTGGATTGTGATTCACCGTTAGATTTCCTGAATTCCATAAATTTTTGTGTTCTCGTTTGCTGCCTCGCACGTGCTCACGCTCAACTTAAAAACAAAAACACGCATCACACACACTGAGAAAAGACGGGTGAGCTGTCACGACAGCAGCGCCATCAGCGCCGGGTGAGTGAATGCCGAAACAAAATTGCATTTGAAATAACCGTTTTTGAAGGACGATGGTCCGGCACTCGAGTGTCCCGTCTGTTTGTCTGTGGTGGAGTGCTTTGCTTTTTTTTAAATTGGACAAATAAATCAAGCCAAAAATTGTGTTCACAACAATTAAGTTTATTTTTTGACTACAATTACCCTTTGTACGGCAGCAAAAGATTTAAAATGAAATTTTTAATCAATTTAAAAAAAATAAATTTATGTCTTTGTGTGGTCCAATCCAATAGCCGCTGGCCGGCAGTGAAATTATGGGAAAGAATAATTTGTATCAGACTTGGGTTATGCTGGTACAGCTTATCTCAGCCCCGGGTATTAGGTGGTGACAGCCCTCGCGCTGCTTCCAATGACCCATTTCAGAATGGCAGAGATCCTAGCGGCCCAATTCCGAGGTCATTGGGCATTGTCTGGCCCCGCCTAAACATAGAACAAGAACCAGACGGATTCTCGAACTATCTTTAAACTTCCAATCGCATCAGGCAAAACAGGGATCAGCGCGTATATAATGATAAATAAGTGGCATTTGAGTAAAACACCTTTTTCTTCCTCTTTTCTCGCAGGAAACAACGACGCAGGCCAAACACGATCGAAGCAGGCCTTGCCTCGCAAAGAGCAACGGCGAGACGCATCGTGTAAATTTATTTCTTTGCGAGTTAGACATGCGTCCCTCACACACCAAAAAAAGTGCTAAAAAGTACAAAAAATGCCTCACGGCAAGAAAAAGATGCGGTCGTCATCAACAGGATCGGCAGATTTGAAGAAGCTAAAGAATGCCGAAGCGCTACCTGCAAAGCCAGACAGTTTGAGCAAGGAAGTTCAAAATTCGTCTGGAAACCAGTTCGCTACCCTCCCTGTGGACGTGAGGGAGAAGGAAGAATTTGAACGACGGGAAAAGTTACCACCCATTTTT
Organism: Culex pipiens pallens; assembly: GCF_016801865.2. Classification (NCBI taxonomy): domain Eukaryota; kingdom Metazoa; phylum Arthropoda; class Insecta; order Diptera; family Culicidae; genus Culex; species Culex pipiens. Next base: position 129,008,625 of record NC_068937.1, read on the forward strand.
GTGAAAACATCGTCATCGGATTCGGTGCGCAAGTGGCTGACCGGGTTTATCAAATCTGGTGCTTTACGAGCTTCCATTCGCTTGTGTGCTGATGGACTCAAAATTCTGCTACCTAGCAGAAAGGATTACAACTACGTTCGGGATTTCCTGAACAACACAAAGATTGAATACTACAGCCATGACGTTCCAAATAAACGCCCCATGAAATAGGTCCTCCGAGGCCTGTACGACATGGATGTGAATGTGCTGAAAAAAGAGATAAAAACTCTTAAGTTGAACGTGATCGAAGTCTTCAAGATGACGAGACACAAAAAGGACATCAAGTATCGTGATCAACTGTACCTGGTTCATTTCGAGAAAGGATCGACAACAAAATCTACAGCCATTGCCGTTGAATCAGCGGCCAAAAGTTGCAGAGAATACAACACCTCCTGGCTTCAGTCAGCAACCGAGGGAAAACCAACCAACATCAACGGATGAAGGCAGTAGTGACCTGTTTTCACCACAAGAACTTCTGAACATTTTCATCGAGATGACAACAACACTGCGTAGTTGCAAAACTCGTGCGGAACAAGTAAGAACGCTTGGAGGATTTATCTTGGAATACAGCTCGTAGTTTACTCGTTCTAATGATTTTGAACATTTCAATGAATTTACTTTTTTAGTTTTAAGTTAGGATGAGTTGTTAAATTGTTTTCTTTTTTCTTTTTTACCCAAATGTATTCGATTCAATGCAAAAATGTAAAACAATTTGAAGTAAATAAATGAATGTGAACAGTTAATAATAAAACAAAAAATATAACAAAGATGAAGAGCCTTTAGCCATACCACATAGAATGTAAATGAAATGTCATTATTATAAGAAAGTTCAATAAAGACATATTTAATTTCAAAAAAAAATCAGGGTTCTAAAAAAGGTAGGAAGTATCCCTGTAAAAGGGATTGTTTACCTTGTGTTGACAGATAAAGGGTAGATAGTACCCTTTTTGAGGGGTAATCCTGATTTTAACCTCGGTAATCTAGATTTTATCGAGAAATTAAAAAGAGAGATGTGAGCCGGTAACATGGAGTAAAACTTTCGCAACTGTCATGGTAAACTTCACAGAAGCTTGACAGAGAGTTTAACTCCATTTTTTACTTTTAATTGGGTCCTAAAATGAAGTTTAGATTGCTGATATTATTGTTTACAGCGATAAAGCTTACTTTTCTGAGTACAATGATCTTTGTACGATCACAAAGAGTTGAAAATGGATTTTTAAATCAATTTTGAAAAATTAACCTCGCGGCCCTTCTTGACAGAAAAGCTCCTACTTGACAGCTCGTTCCAAGGGGACCATAGTTGATCCATCGAAAAAATGTTGTCTTGTCAAAAAAATAATTTGCATTAAAATGAAAAAAAAGTGATTAGAAATGGTTTTTAATCGTGTTTTTTACCGTTGTACATAAAAATTGACACAGGGCTGCACAGGGATTTACACCCTTACCAAAAATCATGATTTTTTGAGTTCCAAATCCCACTTTTCATACGATTTTTTCAGTTCAACCCATATAACCATTTTTATGGTTGTAGTACCTGAACTCAAAAAATCGTATGAAAAGTGGGATTTGGAACTCAAAAAATCATGATTTTTGGTAAGGGTGTAGAACCCAATTTCTCGATTCAGCCTGACCATTTTGCCCCAGATCTTTGTCATCATCCCATCCATGCTCAACCCTGCGCACTGTCAGTTTTGACGGATGTCAAACTCTTTTGTGTTTTTTTTCTGCGCCCAGCAGTCGTCGTCGTCATCGCGGAACGGGCTTTTCAGTCTTCGATCGATTTTTCTCCGTCTCGGTGTGTGGTGACCAGCAGCAGCAGCAGCAGCAACTCAGTGAAGCAGCCAGTTTCATCATTCCCCCCACGGTGCTGGATATTTGGGCCTGACAGTTTGAAGGGCCCCACCAACGCGCCAGGAAAAGGAATATTATTTTCGTTGGCTGAAGAAGTAAAACCACCAGGAAGTAAGTGCATTTTCAAGAGTGTTCGGAAAAAAGTGGTTCCCCGGAACGTCGTCACGTAACACACACGCACACGGAGATTGCGAAAAGGGAAAATTTTCCACCCTTTTGGAATGGCTTCCGGGGTTGAGTTTGTTCGATTGCGTAGAAAATAATAAGGCAAAATCGTAGAAGGAAAAAAAGCTTGGGGCGAAATCGACCTTTGGACTCTGCTCCACGTCGGTTGACGAGGGCAGAAGCTCCCCTCGGCACAACGCACACACAAAGAGAGAAAAATCTTAACAGTTTCCAAGAAGTTAGCGACCGAAGATCGCGAAGAAAGCAGGTCATTTCGAAGAGCCTGGAATTAGCATAAGAAATTTTGATGTTTTTGTAAGTTTATTCGCTTGAAGAAGAGAAAACAAGAAAAGAGAAGACTCTTGTGCAATCGCTGGAACGTGGAACACCTGGATTGAGGTTCTCCACGGCAACAGCAGATCGGCACAACGCAACGCAAAAAAAAGAACAAGTCGGAAGGTAAATGATAATTGATTACAGTCGAATCCAGGCGATTTAATATGAGGTGAATGGGGGGAAAATGAAGATTAGAAGAGAATAATGCATACACGCAATCGGCCGAGTCCGGACAAAGCGCAGATAAAATGAGTTATGCCTCTTATTCGAACTTTTAAATTATTTGTTTGTGTCCAAATTATTTTAATCTTAACATCAAATAATTCAAATGCAATATTTTGATTTTTTAAGATGCTAAAAGAACCTTCAATAACATCCACTGATTTCTCAGTTCGAAGCTATAAAAACTACACTCAAAACTTCGATTACGTAAAAAAAATAATCTTAAATTCTTAAATACATAAATTCTTAAATTCTTAAATTTTTAAATTCATAAATTCTTTAATTCTTTAATTCTTTAATTCTTTAATTCTTTAATTCTTTAATTCTTAAATTCTTAAATTCTTAAATTCTTAAATTCTTAAATTATTAAATTCTTAAATTCTTAAATTCTTAATTTCTTAAATTCTTAAATTCTTAAATTCTTAAATTCTTAAAAACTTAAATTCTTAAATTCTTAAATTCTTAAATTCTTAAATTCTTAAATTCTTGAATTCTTGAATTCTTAAATTCTAAAACTCTTGAATTCTTAAATTCTTAAATTATTAAATTATTAAATTCTTAAATTCTTAAATTCTTAAATTCTTAATTTCTTAAATTCTTGAATTCTTAAATTCTTAAATCTTAAATTCTTAAATTCTTAAATTATTGAATTCTTGAATTCTTCAATCCTTCAATTCTTAAATTCTTAAATTCTTCAATTCTTAAGTTCTTAAATTCTTAAATTTTCAGAAGAAAATATTTCAAATATTGGAAATGCAATTTTTTTCGGAATAAAATTTTAGTGAGGAATTTGGAATATAATCTGTATTAAAATTCATAGATTTTGAATTTTTAGAATCTCGAAATCTAATATTTAATCATATTAAAATTTTAGATTTAGTTTTTTTGAGCTTATATTTTTGATGTTTATTTTCATTTATGAGATTTTTACATTTTGTTTATATTGGTTTATAATTTTCTATTTTGTTTATATTGGTCAAAGTTATTGAAGTGTCCCTCTGATTTGCAAAAAGATTTTTTTTTTGACACTTTTCTTGATGTCTCTTGAGGAATTTTTTAAAAGGATTTTTTGCTTTCATTCCTTCAAATATAGAACGAGTTTCATATTTTTAATAAAATACTTTATGTATTAGTTTTTTTCTTTGGAAATAATATTTCTTGAATGTTGGTCCAATTTTTTTTTATATGGCGCGGATTTCGCGCGGATTGAGGTTTCGGTCGGCGCGGATTTGACGCGGATTTTTTTTTCGACTTTCCCGTAACAACCCTGTACCTACCAGTGATGAACAAAATTTTAATTTAATCAGTGGTTTTAAATGTTCAACAAAAAATCATAAAACTTTTTCCAGATTTCAAAATTTTACGATAAATTCGACAACATTTTAATAGGGCGAATCTGCATTTCTGGAGTTTTTTTTATTTGCAAAGACCCAATAAACCAAATTTCCAGTTTCCAAAATTTCCTACATCTATCCAACAATGAAAGGATTCCCAAAATATTTCTCAACCAAATTTACAGCACCCGACTATAAATCTGAGCCAAACATTTCATTAGGGCACAAAACCAAAACGTAAACATTCGGGATTATTCCACTATTCCATTCAGCAGTACACTCCCTACTGGCCCTCCAAGAATCAGATTGATTGCAAACAATTTCCTATTGAAAAAAATCGAAAAATGAATAGGGCACATAACAATGTTTACTCCAAACCAAAAATGTTCAAATGTGCCCTTTTGTTTTACGTAGTTGAGGAACTTTTTGTATTATATAGTGAACATTTCTTAACACTAATTCACTTCAAAACAAAGTTTGGTTTACTTTTCACCAAGGATTTCTGCAGAAAAATACTTCGTTCAGTACACTTTTGAAGATTCCGCTTTTAACTAAACAAAAGGGCCCATAAACATCATTAAAATCAACAATCGGGTGACAGCGCTTTAGTGCCCTTTCAGTTCTCTTCGAAATTGCATTTAGAAAGGGCCCATTATGGCCCCCGGGTCTTTTGTGGCAAGTTTCTGTTAATTTCTAGGCGTCCGAAGGTTATGTGAGGTGACACCGACGTTTTACTTCCCCATCCGAAAGAAGGCGTGATCTCGGCTCGAAAAATGCCACCGGGTCCGTCTGAGATTGAACCCAGGCCTGCTGGGGTGAGAGGCTACCACTACACCACCGAACCCGAATCATCAGTAAAAAATGCCATCAGTCACGCTTCTTTTTTAAATAGTAATTGAAACAAGTTGTCCACTTTTTGCAAGCGATTTTCTCGAATCGTGGTTTTTGGTTTTGTGCCCTAATGAAATGTTTGGCTCGAATTTCACGAATTTAAGTGTTCTTAACTTTTGACAGTGTTGCCAGATGCTTTATTAACTTTATTAAACTTTATTCTATTATATATTTTTTCACTGCATTCGCATTCGCATGGAGATGGTGATCTTAGTGGGTTGCAGACTGGATTTCGTCATATATAAATGATGATTGTCCAGCACAGGTTGCTTAGATATTGATTAAAGGGAATTAAAACCAATTCTACCAGCACAGGACACCACGAAAGCCATCCATTTCCGGCCGCTCCCATCTCCACCATTCACCGGGGTAGGAATAAGGATTTGGAGCACGGGAAATGTTGATGCTTACTTACTTGGAAAAAGGTAGCGAAACCGCAGGCTTTTTTTCCCAACCCTATTGTGAAACTCGATCAAAATGACCGTTTGACCAAATTTTATCGATTTTATATATTTTTTCACTGCGCCCAGAAAGCCATACGAGTGAACAGGAAATTTGAGACGTAATTGAGTAATTTTTATTCAGATTTCGGTAAAACCGAACCTACTCAAAAAAATTATAAGGTTTTCTAACGATAAAAAATACTGCGAACACAGTCTAAGCGGGGCATCGGTTTGTTTTCCACACAGTTTTGTTTGTATTAGTGAATTAAACCTAATTTTCACAGTTTCATTATGGTCAGATCGACATTTGCTAAAACATAGCCTGACATTGAGTCAACAAAAGCATAAGCATAAGCATAGGTGCCCACCCGCAGTTGCTACTCCGTTATTGAACAGGACCTCCAGAAGTTACATCCACGAGCCGTGGAAGATAAGTGGGAGCTATCTTTCCTCGCTTCGCAACTTCTCAAAGGCCCCTATCATGCTGATCAATACCGGCGCCGGCCACGACCAGTGGTAGGGTCACGGGGAAGTGGATGGGAATGTTAGTCCGATACTTGAGTGATAGAGACCGCCCAATCGACTGCATCTCCGACAAAGTATCACATGAGTTTTGAGGGGGTTAGTAGATGGGTATGAGGTCAGGATTCACGAGTGGCAGTGATGTGACCATGAGCATTTTGTTTATCGGTTGAAAATTTTAAATCTTAGGCAGCCGGCTGCGGAAAGATAGATAATTGATTATTTAAAAAGTTTTTTTTTATCGAACGCGTGCCAGCCGAGCAGTATTGCTATGGGCTGGACTTATCAGTATATTTTTACTGTTTTTACAATTTAGATAACGCGAGCAAATTTCAAAAATAGTAAATAAATGACGCTTTACTCTTCATAAAATCGATAGTTTGATGAGTTAATACTAAAACTGCCAGTTGGAATAAATTTTTACGATCATTTACGACGAAAATTATCGCGAAAAAACAGGACTGCGCGTTCCCAGAAGCACTGCACTTATGATGTCATTATTCAATTATAATAACCAATCACCCCATGCACACAAACAGCGACACAAAAGAAATGAAAATAAGCATGCAAAAACAAGACAGCGCGTCCCCGTGGTCAGCGCACTAATCATTTGCTAAAACATAGCCTGACATTGAGTCAACAAAAGGTTGAAAAAAAAATGGGAGTTTGAAGTGACAGCTGTTTGTTTTTCCCATAGCACGGTTCCACAAAGTTACTCGTTTCGGCTAGATAGCCTTATTTGTATAAAAAAAACTGAGAATGAGTAACTTAGGTTAAGAAGTTTAGACGATATCGAATTTAAAATAACTCAGAAATTAGCATTATTATTAACAAAACAAGAAAAACATATTTTCAAACATTTGTCCTTGAACCAGTTATGTTTGACCTCTTGTGTAACGTTACATACAAACGAGAGCATTCTCGTAGCATGTTTGGACACGTTTTTTTATAAATAAATAAAAGAACAGTTAAAGCTCATCACGCGCCAATCAAGACACACACAAAATAAAACCAAGAAAACGTGCGCGTCGCAAGAGTTGTCACACTCTCGCTGGGGTGATTTGTTTACCGTTTCAACTCTGTATGTAAATGGAGTAATTTGCAAATTATTGTACAATTGTTGGAAAAATAATTAAAAACATCTTTTCTTTCTGTTGAATGGAAGTTATTCTTATTTAAGTTTTTTTTAAAGAAACGAACACATTTTCAAATTACTCTACCGACTAGGAAAGACAAAACAACGACTGTATGGTAATGAAGTAGGAATTTCCACTCGCATACTGCGATCAGCAACGCGTAGCGTTGGTGTTGTTTCGTCGATATCGTACATTAGAAAAAACAAACTTTGTTTGTCATCGTAGTAGTCCCCCTTTTTTGTCCAGTTAGTTACGCAAATTGAAGCGAAATTCAAAGTTTGACAGCTTGTACTACGTTACATGTGTCAGTTTTGACAGGTGGGCGTCCCGTAACGATCGTAGAAGTTTTTCGCTTTCGTGACCTGACAAGCCGCGTCAATAAGCAATGACAATCAAACGGGGCAGTTGACCTTTAGCTCCTCCATCATCATTTGTTATTACGACCGACTTGTCGGTGGTGCGCTTGAGATTCGTGCAAAGGCCTCAATTTAGCACGTCAACCGCATTTTTTCGGTTTTTGAAGTCATGCACTCTGACTGACGGCGCACCATTTTATCGCGCGCGCGTTCTATTTCTGTGCGGAAGGGAAAGAAAACAGTTTGTTTTTATTTTATTTCCCGATTCCATCGGTGAGATGTCAACAAAAACAAAGCTGCTGCTTTGCTAAGCGGAAGGGTATTTTTATACCGAGCTTTATGGTTCGATTTTTATCGGGTCCGTTGGGCGCTCAATGATTGAGTAGCAATTATGCAAAAAAGGCAATCAATGTAACGCCACCGCACAGCTAACCTAATGGAAAAGGGTATTTTTAGACCAAGGGCGTTTGGTGCTTTCCCTCCGGCGTCATTAGCTGTCGCTCAAAGAGATGCAAACGACTATTTTTGGAAGCTTGGACGTTTCGAGTGATGGCCTATCTACAATCACTTAGCTTAGAAAATTTCACTTAGCTTAGGAATTTGAATCAATGGAAATGAATCTGAGTTTCTACAATGGAAAAGTAATCAAATTAGAAACTGACGTTTGGTTTGGAAAATTTCAAAATCTACGGTAAGTTGACGTTTCCATATCAAAGGTAAACAAACAACTGCATAGCAACGTATATCAGCCCAGCAAGTTTTCTAAGTTGATTGTGGATGACGAACGTAAGTTGCAGACTTTCCTAAGTAACTACTTTACTTAGATGTTCTAAGCTAAGTGATTGTAGATAGGCCATGAGTCTGACTTAATTAGAGCGTACGCAATCCGTTTGAAAACCCCGATTACCCAAAAATGGGTAATAAATTACTGTCAGTGAGTGGAAGCCATAACGACGCTACTTGACGGACGCCATTATGACAAATTTGACAGGTTCCTTTGTTATTTGCACGTTGCACTGAGATTATCCAGTGAAAGGTTTGCAAACTGCATTATCTCTATATTTTTAAAGGTTTTGAGCCGCTAAATCCTCTAACCACTGACCGTCGGACTTTTCCATAGGGGAATTTCAGTGTGTCAACGCTCTAATGTTACTTGATCCCCCTTTATCACTTTATTTTTACTCCCGGCTGATTGCAATGAGTACAATGTCTGTTTTGACAAACCCGTTCGCTCGAATCGGAACTTGTAATCTCATACCCGCTTTAATCTAACACTCTTAGACCGTATATTATAGCAGCAAAGAGTGATTATTTCTAGCACACTGTGCAGCGCTAGAAGGTCGTCAATCAGAAGCCCGGCTGGGCCACGTGACTCTTTCTCTCTCTCTAAGCCGTTCTTACAGCAGCGCTTAGCCCTTCCGATATAGGTTAGGTACATCTGGAAAACCTGGTTCGCTTTGTGGTTGTGGGACAAAATTGCCGCAGTACACCGTCGTCGTCGTTTGCCCCAAAAGCGACCACAGTCGCCAACATGTGCACACATTCACATAATAATAATGCACATTTTCGATGCGATGCATCGAAGCAGGCCGCGTGCAGAGGCCAAACCAACCGGTTGGGCAATAATCAGTAGGCCATGAGGTCTCGTGTCCCTTTTGCAAGTGACAGTGCTATCGGGTGGGATGATGGGTGAAGTTTGTTTTTAAATAGAAAAATTACATACGACCGTTTGAATAATTAGGATTGGAAGAGGAAAGCGGCGAAGAATGGACCCATTAATTTTTCAGCACTGAACACGTCGGTGATTGTGACAAGGCACGCACGCACAGGTGACAAGCCCGGTAATTTATCGATGATTATACTGTTCTGGATTAAAGCTTGCTTCGATTGAGTGCAATAAAGCTCAAGGTCTAGGACTATGATTAGATCAGGGTTCAATCAGAGATTTTCAAATGGCTTGGCAAAACTTTCAATATGTTTTTAACGAATGTCAGTTTGCCATAATGGCGGCAACTGTCAAAGTCGATTTACAGTTTGATGCATGACGAGTGCAGCTTTGCTGCTAGCAATCGAAGGTCGTCGGGTTGAACATTGCGATTTCACTGGCACAGTTTTTCGCGTTAGTTTAGTTGCCCTAGAGTCCATTTTTATAGCGTGTGTCAGCAACCTTTGCCATTAAATCGGAAGTAATTGTCCGCAATAATCCCCATGTGCCATGAATTAAATATGACGACCTCGGAGGCTCACTCGATGAACATGTGCGATAGATAGCAGTAATTTTATCGATCCCGTCACAGCCCAAGCTCCAAGCTCGTTCATACGAAATCAATGGCAAGCAGCCCAACAGGTGGAGAGCCGGGGAGCCACTAAATTATTCATGCAAGTCCAATACAAACAAGCGAGCTCGCTGGTAAGTGCCATAAATTTTCCATAAGGAGAAACTCTCAAGTTCACTGTTAAAAAGTGGTTTTGCATTAACGTGTAGACGAAAGACCCGTTATTATGGCACGATCTGACAGTTGAGTTGCCATAATCGCAGCAACCTTCACGTCAAAAGATTACCGAGGCATAGCTCGCGGCTTTGGTTGCCGCGAAGCTTTGTCGAGTTACGTGCGACACTTTTTTTTTCTTTATGCAGAGGCAAAACAAATTGATTAGCGCCGTTGACGATGATGGACGCACAAGCTGCGACAAATAAATGGCGTAAAAAAAGTGAGCTCACTTTACAAACGTAGAAGTGAGAATTAGAAATTTCGTTTAAATTTCGTGTAGAATCAAAATTACTCACTTTTGTGTTAACACAACCTTTGTTTTGGGTAGTATCATTGCAAAGTGTAATCGTTTTGACATTTTAACATTCCCAGTAAGAAAATTTCGAACGCATTTTTGGTCGACCAAATGTAGAAGTTCCCAGATTGTAAAACAGGCAAAGGAACAAAGAGAAGGTCGAGTCGCATCTTGTTATCGCTTGGAGCGCATCATTCAATTTGAAGATTGCCATTATGAAATTGCAACTTTTCCATGACCAACTCGCGTGACGCGATCGAATAACTGAATGACACCTTCTTTCCTCAGAAATGACGTCACGTTACGAGCTGAACGCCCCGCTGCAGGGCCCATCGAACGCCGGCATTATTGTTCCGGCGAGTCTACGGTTAAAGGACAACGGATCATCGTCGGCAACGACGCCGGATGATGACGACGACATTTTGAACGTCGTCGAGCCGGACTACCAGCTCCGAAAGCGGCGCGTGTGGTCACCGGAGGAGGAAGACTCGCTAGCGTCAGAGGACATTGACCTGCTCGACGACGATGACGAGCTGGAGGAGGAGGAAGACGACGGAGTCGGTTGTCCGCTGCCGTCGACCCCCGAAGACACCCAGCTGCTCGAGGCCGAAATGACAGAAGTGCTCAAGGCCGGCGTCCTGTCGGACGAGATCGACCTCGGAGCGTTGGCGCACAATGCCGCCGAACAGGCCGAAGAGTTCGTCCGGAAGGTGTGGGAAGCGTCGTGGAAGGTGTGTCACTTTAAGAACCTTCCGGCCTGGCTCCAGGACAACGACTTCCTCCACAAGGGCCACCGGCCTCCGCTGCCGTCTTTCAGCGCCTGCTTCAAGTCCATCTTTCGCATCCACACCGAAACCGGCAACATCTGGACGCACCTGCTCGGCTGCGTAATGTTCATCGGAGTGGCCATTTACTTCCTGACGCGACCCTCGTTCGAAATCCAGTTCCAAGAGAAGCTCATCTTCCTGTCCTTCTTCATCGGGGCCATCGTGTGTTTGGGCTTCTCGTTTGCGTTCCACACGCTCTGCTGCCACTCGGAGATGGTCGGCAAGCTGTTTTCAAAGTGAGTATTCGTTCACAGCTCTTCAATCGGCCTGACATCGAGCCCTTTCATTCATGTTTTGTGATACCCCAGATTGGACTACTGCGGAATCGCGCTGCTCATCATGGGTTCGTTCGTTCCTTGGCTGTACTACGGTTTCTACTGTCACTACAAGCACAAAATGATCTACCTTACGGTGGTCATCGTCCTGGGCATCACGTCGATCATCACCTCCCTGTGGGACAAGTTCTCCCAGCCGAACCTGAGACCATTGCGAGCGGGTTGGTTCCAAATTTCGCGCTGGGTAATTTCTCGTATCTTGATACTTGTCCATCACCTGCAGGTGTCTTCATGAGCTTCGGCCTGTCCGGCATCATTCCGGCCATTCACTACGTCCTGATGGAGGGTTGGATCAGCAAAGTTTCCCAGGCCAGCTTGGGTTGGCTGATTCTGATGGGCCTGCTGTACATCCTGGGTGCGCTGTTCTACGCGCTGCGAGTACCGGAGAGATGGTTCCCCGGCAAGTGTGATATCTGGGTAAGTATAGTTTCTTTCTTGTCTGTCGTTTCTCAAACAGTAAAACAAAACTCTTTTTCAGTTCCAATCGCATCAAATTTTCCACGTGCTGGTGCTGGTGGCCGCCTTCGTGCACTACCACGGAATCAGTGAGATGGCGATGTACCGGGTAACGGTGGGCGAGTGTGACATTCCGCAGCATCCGGCCATCAGTTTTTGAGGCCCTTCGTCTCACAACGAGTACCACTAGGTGAAAGGGTGTCGACGACGACGACGACACGTCCTGGACGAGGAACGGAACAAATTGTTGAGCGATGAAAATTCCCCTCCCCCGTTTCTTTTTGCGTTGGCCTCCTCCCTTTTCCCTTCTAATTTAGCGCAACCATTAGTTAGAGAACAGAAATATGGAGGATTTGTAGATTGATTCTATCAATTGTATTAGTTTAGGTTCATCCGAATGATTTCTTCCGCGTGACCCGTTTGTCGATCAGGAAAGAGAGATTTGTTTTCGGTTTCTTTTTGTTTGGGGGATCAAAGCAGCAAAAGCCCTATTGTGACGAGCTTTTTGGAACCGGGTGCGAAGGCGAAAACCATTAACGGGAGCGCGAGTGTTTTTTGCAGATTTTTTATTACAACTGGTAGAGTGTAGTGAATCAAAGCAAAAAAAATAATCAAATTCATATTTTAATTCGTCTCATAAATCTATAGCATGAAATAAAATTGATTCATCAATGTCCGCGTGTGAATGTGTAGAGACACTAAACAGAAAAAAAAACCTAGAAGTTAACCCTTACAAAATCCGGAAGAATCTTACCAAACCTTACCCCGTAAGCAGCAGTATGAATCCTTCATCACACCCAAATGCTTTAATACGTCCCCATTTTTTAGATTCCTCTATTTCACTTTGTTATTATTTTTTGTTTGTTCTTTATAGTGTATGAAGCAAGCCGCAAAGTATAAGGTTTAAATAAAAACAAAACACACACACAGACACGTTACAAAATAACAAAAAGAAGAAAAAAACTATAATTATTATAAACTAATGAAATAAATATAGTTCATAAATGTGGTGGAAAACACATTGCAATTGCATGGGATGACAAGTGTAAAAAAAACTATAATTTATTCACAATACATACCCGGCAGAAATATTACAAAACAATAAAAAAAACGTATGAGCTATGAAATATATATTACTTTTTGGTTTCCTTGTAATGAAAAATATAAAAAGAAAACTCCTTATCAAAATTTGATTTTTTTTTTCTTTTGCAGTGCATGAAACCAAGCCCTTCTTTCATTTCATTTATTTCGTTATATAAGCATTACTTGTGTGGAGTTACTATACTTAGCTGAGATGTGGACTACCTTTCAACAGCTGATTAATTCAAAGTTGGGAACAGAGTTTGCGGGTGCTTAATGAATCGAGTAAATCTACTGAAGGAAAAAAAGCTTCAAAATAACCCTAAAAAGCCCTTCTATTCTGCACATTTAATTTTTAGTAAATCTTTAAATTTTCTTTATTTTCTAAAAATATTTCAAATAAAACTGCTTCAAAATTAAATTTGCGGACATTTTATCAAATACATTTTAAAATAAGATAATTTTTGTTTATTTTTTTTAAGGGAATCTGAGTGAAAATAACCCGACAACTCGTCAAAACTGCGTTAACTCAGAAATGACCCTGTCCGGCGGTCGTGCGATTCGAAGCGTTATCTACTCGAAATCGATCTTGTCCTGCCATTTTTGAGCGTTTGTCGTGCATTTGATCGAATGTCAAAGGTGACATCTGCAGTTCGTGTTGGTACTAGTAGGCTACGCAATTTGATGACAAATCAGTTTTTCCAAATCCAGTAAGTTTGCTTAGTGAGGTAAAATTAGAATTCATTTTTAAACGCTCAAATCTGCTCCAAATCGCACTGGAAGATGTGCTATTGAGCGACGGGCTCGATGTTTAAGTGCCCATGGTTGCAAATACAGGAACTTTCTGGATTAGCGAAATGATCAAATTAAAAAGGTTAATTAAAGTAACTTTTTTTTGTTTCCCTTATCATTTGCTAACAAAAATCCTTTCTACAGGTTTTGTGCAACCTTCGGATTATAATCGTTTCCTTGTACGGATCATAAAATAATAGAATAAAACAAATAAAAACATAAAATGCGATAAAAAAGAGTTTGTTTTAGTTTAATCAACACAAAAATTTGAAACTTGGGTGTCCGACAATCGCAGGACATTCTAAATAATAAAGTCACACGAAAACGGCCCGACGACGGGCCGTCAACGTCGATTTCGGACAAAGTGTTGCATATACGCACGAAAAGGGCCCGAATTCCGTCGGACAAACCGTCGGAATTTGGGCCGTTTTGTCGAGCCGTCGGGTGGTTTTCGGGCCGTTGTCGGCCCGGTCCGTCTGTCAGGGGAGTTATGAACAATAAACAATATTTTAGTCGATTTAGGCTCGAGATCGAGCCAAATCGACTTGAGGCTCGCTGCCAAAATTCTTGCTGGGTGCGTTCCAACTTGGAAGAGTGTTTGTTCGATTTGGCTCTTTTTTCTCACTGGGAATAAGGCTTTCTAGTCAGAAATTTGCCAACACATTCAAAGTAGGTTTTTTTGCATCAGATTTGCTATAATTTTCTAGCAAAAGTTTTTTATCATGCGACTTCTGTGTTTTTTTTTTGACTGATCGACAGCTCGAACTCGATCACCCAGTCAACTCAATCGGAATTCTGAAACGGAATTCAATTCGAATCGTTTACGTATCCCGTTTCAAGCGCAACAACCGATTCCGTGTTCGAATGGTTCGAATTCGTTTTTATGCTATTCGATCAAATGCTAAAATACCTTTGTTCACTCAGTTTACTGAAACATATCTGCGGGAACAACACGGAAAAGGGGCAGATAAGCATTTTTATAGTTTGAACTATGTTACTTATTGTCGAGCTTCAGGTAAATAGTTTTGTCAATGCTCAAGCGCCTTTTTTTCTAATATTGTTGCAACTTTTATGCAGGCATCAGTATTAATTTCTGAAGCATCTTTTGAAAGAGGCAGTACGACATTGCCTGGGTATTTCAATTCGAATTCTAAGACGGAATCTAGTTAGATTCTGGTTCAAACGTGGAACCGGTAGTTACGTTTGAAACGGAATCTAAATAGATTCCGTTCAGAATTCGAATTGATCTGACTGGGTACAACCTTTCATTACAATTGTATGCATTTTACTTTTTCAGCAAAAATGTTTTTGAAAATAATCATGGTCGGGCTTTAAATTTGAGTGCACATGTAGTTGAGGTTGAAAGAATTGTGTAAAACCAACCTAAAACTAAGTCAACTTTTTCGAAACGTGCTCGGCTGTCATGTTTCGCGGATGAGTCCGACCCTGGCTAGCGCGAGAGAGAAAAAGAGAAGAGAGCGGAGAAAAGGTTGAAAAACATTTTCAAAGCCAGCAGCAGACTCGTTTTGCAAGTGAACCCGTCCGGGTTGTTCCGTGCAGTTTTTTGTGCAAATAAAATAAACCAGGCAAAAGCAGTTACGATCGGATTGAGTACACATTCTATACTACCAAGGAGTACGTGTTAGAGGAAAAGAAGCTGGAATTTGAGATTAATTTCTCTGGGTAAGCGAAATTTTCCATCTTTTCCCAAAATCGGATCGAAGGAGGCCTCCGCCACATTGTGTGCAAGTGTGTGTTTGTATGTGTGTATCTAAAGAAAAAGAGAGCAAGGGAGAGCGTCTGTGAAGAGAGCGTGCGTGGAGAGCGAAAGAGTTGCACCTGTCAGGGAATGTTTTCAAAACAAGAGGTGCGTTTAGTGCACTGTAACTGAAAATCGCACTTTGCTGAGATCGTTTTCGCACTTTTCATACGACTTTTTTTCAGTTCGACTCCGATTACACAAAAAAGTGTAATCGTAGTTGAACTGAAAAAATCGTATGGGGAGGTGCGAAAACGAACTCAGCAAAGTGCGATTTTCAGTTTGTAATTTGTTGTTTTATTGGGTACGATAACTTGTTTGTTAAACTATGTATCAAGTCAAGGAGTTACAGTGTTGCGTGCAAAATTGCCTATTCGACGCCAACATTTCAAAAAGCATCATGTACAAACCGTGCGTTTGACCCCCTCCCCCCCTCGTAACAAAAGTTTCATACAAATTTTAAAAAATGTGTTAATTTTTCGGGTTTTTAAAGAAAAAAGTGGTTAAACAACTATTTTATCATTGTGAAACGTTACAGTAAGTAGGTCCATTCCCGTACTTGCAGAATTGCAGGAAGTCACGTTTTTGCTATATCTTTTTCTTGAAGGCGCAGCACATATCGGCAACTTGGCGAAATTGCAAAATGCAAAGTTTCTCTTGGGTCCTGATGAGGGCGCCAAATTGTTTAAGGAGGGCGACATTTTTGCTAAAGAACTTGTTAGTCGACCTACCCTGCATGTGTCTGATATGCAAAAACAGCAAACAGTCTGAAATTGAAAAAAAGTGTCCCAGTGAAAAAAAGAGTGTTCCAAGTACAAATGCCCACAATGGTTCAAGAAAAAAAAATAGTTCAAAACAAGTATTCTTAACATGTTGATTTTAATTTAAAATTTATCGGTCATATTTATTTTTGTGAACCCTGTCCCAATAGTGCTCCCATATTTGAGATTGTGTGTAGAAAGTAGAAATTCTCGCCAAATTTGATTGAAAAACTCTCACTCGGATGGGCAACACAGCAGCACAAGGCGATTGAAGTCCGTACTAGAAGAAGGAGTGAGCAGTGAGAGCCGGAGAGTGAGAGAATAATGTTTGAAGAGAAAGAGAGGGAGGGAATTTCGGGTTGATGATGATGGGCCTTTGCCATAGCAATTGTCCATTCGTTGAGCAGAAGTGCCACAGGATAAAAGTGAGTCTCGTGGATTGTCTCCTCCCCAGCCAGCCAACACAGCCAGAAGAAGGCAAGAAAAGTTGCAAAGGAAAGAAAAAAACGGGATTTCTTCAGGAGATTTTGCTTTGTCTGTTAAATTGGCAAGTTTGTTGTGGTAAGCATCCGCGGGGGCTCGCAAAAGAGGTGGCCAACTTCCGGGAGCCGTGCTCCGAGCGGCAGCGCGGTACCCTTGAAAAGTGGCACCTTTTTCGGTGGTGTGTGCAAAATGACGTTTTTTTTTTCTTCCTCCTGCTGCTGGCTGGCTGGCTGGCCACTGTTTGGTGGGATGGGGAACAGAAATTTTCCTCTCTCCCAAAATTTTTTGACAGGTCTCGAGACCTACGGAGGGAGGCGTTTGGCCTACTACGAACGGGTTCTCCCTGGACCACACAGTGAGTAGTGTGGCGTAGTGACCATGGCCTTCTCTGTTGTGTGTGGTGAACCTCGGAGGTCGGTTCACCTTGACTTTAAGGAGGTGCATTGCCTACTGCCAGCCAGTCAGTGCTTGCTATGTGCACTTGAGGCACTGAAGTTCAAGTTTGTGTAAGGCCGATGACTAAAGAAGAGCTCTGATTATGTGTGGGATGGGGCTGGCTCACCGTCCGAATTATTATTTCATTGGGGAATTGTTTTTTTTTGCAAAATATGTGCCAACTATTGACCTTCGGGACGTCAATCTCTCGTAACCATCGTCTTCCGTTTTACGAGTTGTTGTTGTTTTTGCCCAGTTGTTCTTCCAAGTCGAACCTGTTTACAAATCTACTGTGCTCTAGCTAATAATAATAACAATAATTTCAATTGCAGATCTCGCTGGTGTGTGACAATTTGCATCGTACACGTCTGAACTGCACGTCAAGAGATAACGACGCTCCTATCAGCAAGCAACGTGCGAGTGGCCGTCCCGTGACGAGACAGAGAGAGAGACAAGCATGGATCGCTGCTAGGAGGTCTCCGCGAAAAAAAAATCAACGTCCAACAGTCACTGTAGATAACACGTTGCGTGATTGCACCACAGACAAAGTCAGCGAAGACCTTGGGCAGAACACGAACGACCTCCCCAAAAACGAACGAACGAGGCATGAATCTGGGAAGTTCCGGTGGAACGAGCACTTCCGGACACACAAGCAGCGGTTACTCGTCCGGTAACGCACCCGGAACGTCCTCGTCGTCCACCGGAGGAGGAGCAACCAGCAGCGAAATGCCCGCCGAAATCCGTCCCAAGGTGGTCACAGTGAAGCACCCCGAGTCGAACAAGCCCAAGCCGACCACCAAAAAGGGCAAAGCGATCCAGGCCGATGTGGATGTCATCAAGGAGTTTCAGCGCTGCAAGGAGGAAAACATCCTTCGACTGGACCTCAGCAAATCCTCCATTACCGTCATTCCACCGTCCGTCAAGGATTGCACCAGCCTGATTGAGTTCTACCTGTACGGCAACAAAATCAGCTCCCTCCCCGTAGAAATCGGCTGCCTCTCCAACCTGAAAACCCTGGCCCTCAACGAAAACTCGCTCACCTCCCTGCCGGACTCGCTGCAGAACCTGAAAGCGCTCAAAGTGCTCGACCTGCGGCACAACAAGCTGTCCGAAATCCCCGACGTCATCTACAAGCTGCACACGCTGACCACGCTCTACCTGCGCTTCAACCGGATCAAGGTGGTCGGCGACAATCTGAAGAACCTCAGCAGCCTGACGATGCTCAGCCTGCGCGAGAACAAAATCCACGAACTGCCGGCCGCGATCGGGCACCTGCGGAACCTCACCACGCTCGACCTGTCCCACAACCACCTGAAGCATCTGCCCGAGGCGATCGGCAACTGCGTCAACCTGACGGCGCTGGACCTGCAGCACAACGACCTGCTCGACATTCCCGAGACGATAGGAAATCTGGCCAACCTGCAGCGGCTCGGGTTGAGGTGAGGGTGGCTCACGGCTTCTTTTTTTTCGTTACAGATCAACTTGAACTCGACCAATATCGTGACTCGGTGTGGGGGTACTATGCCGAATGGTTAAGCGATCTACTTTTCAAGCAGTATTTCAACCAGAAGCGACGGGACCTAACAGAAAGAAGTCGTGACTCAACTCTGGAGTACTGCATCGAATTGGTCTCCAGCAGCTGCAAAACTCTTCCCAGTGATTAGAATGCAGTGGCAGTTGGAAGAGAAAAAGTGCAGTGTTAATGCTACAAGGATAACCATCATGACGAAGAACTTTAGATACTTGAATGGCACGTCCCGACATGGGAGAGGGTTCGCGAAATTTTGCATTGCTACCCCGTATAGAGCCCTGAGACGATACTGATTGAGTTCAAGGAGCTTTCGGCATCGCGGAAATTTGCAATCTCTCGTCCCTTTTTCAGGTACAACCAGCTGACGGCGATTCCGGTCTCGCTGCGCAACTGCATCCACATGGACGAGTTCAACGTGGAGGGCAACAGCATCAGCCAGCTGCCGGACGGGCTGCTGGCCAGCTTGAGCAACCTGACCACCATCACCCTGTCGCGGAACGCGTTCCACAGCTACCCGTCCGGTGGGCCGGCCCAGTTCACCAATGTGACCAGTATTAACATGGAGCACAACCAGATCGACAAGATTCAGTACGGCATCTTTTCGCGCGCCAAAGGACTCACCAAGCTGAACATGAAGGAGAACGCGCTGACGTCGCTTCCGCTCGACATTGGCACCTGGTCCCAGATGGTGGAGCTTAACTTTGGCACGAACTCGCTCGCCAAGCTCCCGGATGACATCCACTGCCTGCAGAACCTGGAGATTTTGATCCTGTCCAACAACATGCTGAAGCGAATCCCGAACACGATCGGCAACCTGAAAAAGTTGCGCGTGCTCGACCTCGAGGAGAACCGGCTGGAGTCGCTTCCGTCGGAGATCGGCCTGCTGCACGACCTGCAGAAGCTGATCCTGCAGTCGAACGCCCTCCAGTCGCTTCCCCGCACCATCGGACACCTCACCAACCTGACGTATCTGTCCGTCGGCGAAAACAACCTCCAATATCTGCCGGAGGAAATCGGCACCCTCGAGAACCTCGAGTCGCTCTACATCAACGATAACGCCTCGCTGGTGAAACTCCCGTACGAGCTGGCCCTGTGCCAGAACCTGGCCATCATGAGCATCGAAAACTGTCCCCTGTCGGCGCTTCCGCCGGAAGTGGTGGGCGGCGGGCCCAGCCTGGTCATACAATATCTGAAGCTCCACTCGCCCTACCGACAGATGTGATTTGGTACAGACAATTTAACGCTGGACATTGTCGCCAACGCCGGCATGCAGGCCGCCGCCCTGGTCGCGTTCGTCCGGGCGGCCCTCGTCTAGGCACCGGCACCGATCGAACGAAGGGGACACGAGGGAAACGAGAGTTGTGTTTTTTATTTTTGTTCGAACGAAAAAAAAGTAACTTCTTAGTAAGGAAAAAAAAAAACAGAAAAATCAATGTGATTTAAAAAAAAGCTTTAATAATATTGCTATTAAACAAAACAAAAAAGGAAGAAACCATAACATTTAAAATAATCAAGTGCGAAGCAGTGAGTCGTGCATGTAAACACAGAGTTAGAGTTATTTGCAAAACAAACAAAACAAAAATGAAATCAACGTATTTAAATGCATAAAAACAAACAGTAACAGTAAAAAGTGAATGGTTAAAGTATATAATATAGTTCAAGAAGCAGCAACAAGCCATTACAATTTGACTTAAAGTGAGAGTGTGTGTACAAAAGTTGTTTTTTTTTTTCGGTTGGTCGTTGAAGAGAATGGAGACGGAAAAGCATCGCCGGTGTTCGGAAGAGAAGGATGCTTGCTTGTGGAACTCTTCCGAAGCATCTGTTTGTTTTAGTTTTGTGGTAAGTCGAACAATTCATATGTTTACTAAAATAAAAAGTAGAAATCATCAATTGATTCCAATAGCTTTTACGTGTAAAACACGTAAAATCAACTTGAAAACTAGAGCGTCCAATTTCCCGGGTTTACAAATTTCCCGGGAAACGGGAAATTTTCTACCAAATTCTCGAGAATTCCCGAATTTAAATATATTGTAAATTGTTTCTGAACTTGTTTCTGATACATATTATACAACAAATTGTAAAGGACAGCGACTTTAACGGTTAAAAAGAGTGTCAATTAACTGCTTGACTGCATGTAAAAAATCATACAGCTACATGAAAATTTATATGTTTTTTTTTTAAATTGCAATAAATCAAGTACAATTAATCAAAAAAAATATCTCAGGTATTTTTTTAATGAGAAGTATTTTTTATCAAGTGAGTAAAATGAATCCATACTCAAAAATCATAATTCTATTAAACTTGTTTGAGAGAATGTGGTTTGACCTATACCCATATCTGAAGTGAAAAAAAAACATGCAGAAATTATGTTTTTCACCCCTCAACAAAATGGTACAGCTTTTAATACGTTTTGTTTTCGTTTTCGTTTTACGGAGCAAGGTGGGGGACGCGGCCTCAAGTCAGTCCAAGTCCGGTTTCTTGTGGAAAAAAGGGTAGTGGCCGAACTAGTATTGCATACAAAATGAACACCACCGGAAGATATAGGGGATCGGGAGGGGGAAGGTGAAAGAAAATTAGTGTAGGTGTGAGTAGTAAGAACTTGGATGACTTGAGCAGTTACGTTAATCTAGCTTTAAAACTGAATAAAAGAAATCTGAAATTATGATTTAATCTAAAACTAATTTGAGATTTAGACAAAGGGATGTATTTCAAATTTAAAGGAAATCAAATAAATTTACTGGAAAATTAAAGAAGAAAACTAACTTGTCAAGGGAACATAAATCTTGAGGCCTTTTTTCTGGGAAAACTAACTAACTTGAATCAACCTCAACTAAACTGTCTGAAAGTAACTTGAATCTCAAATCCCCGAAATTTTAATTACAAAGCCAAACATTTCTTTACCTAGTTTTAAAACCTGTCTTGCTGCTTCCAAAAACAATATACAATAATGAAATGTTCATATTTGACAAGTTGAACACTCGTTGTTAAAACGACTATTTCGTGCCTTCCATTTCATTCGGGCACACAAGCTTTGCAAACAAGAGTGCATCCCTATCATACCTTATGTAAACTATTATTTGAGTGAAAGAGACACAATCCTGTTCACACCTGTGTGTCCTTTTGAAATGTTAGGCTCTATTTGATCGTCAAAACTCCAGTAGATTCTCGATTCGCAACAATGGTCGATACAACCATAATCCGAAAACCGTTAGTTCAACAGATTAACGAATTTTGTCCGATATCATTTCATTATTGATTGATCGAGACTCTATAGATTTTTTGACAATTCAGAATGGTTAGTATACCACTTCAATTGGAATCAGAGATTCTGATAGCATTACTAAACTGGCTTACACATAACTGGAGTCTGGAAGTGTTAAACAGCCTAGAAAAAGTTACAAAAAAAACTAACTATTCCTCCCCATTATCAAATAGATTTAAACCTGTTCCTAACCGATTTTACGAACAAGAATATTGAGATTAAAATAAAAAAAATCAATTTCTTGCAATTTTACATATTATAAAAGCTGTGATTTCTATCAACACAAGTATATAAATATAAAATAGATGTGTGATATATATCAACATCGGAAACCATCTTTGCAAGTAGCCCTGAAACGACGGCAACGTGTGGCTCCATCTCCAGGGAAGAATACTTCAAAAATGTAATTTCAGAGTAGAAACACAAACAATTAGTCATTTTTTTTTTTTTTTTTTTTTGGGAGGGTGGTCCAGCCGCACATCGTTGATGTTGAAACCTCTAAACTGGGCCCTCGTCTTGTCACGTCCGTCAGTAGTCTTGTCGTATATTACAACTAGAACCAGATCTGCCAATGAATTAGTACACTTCGACCAAATAAACACTGACGCTGTATGGATCTGACTCTAGAATAAATGCACAGTTGTGTGTTATTCATAAGTCCAAAATGTTCAATTATTCATATAAGTCCAAATATTCATTTGCGGATAACTACCTAACTTGAATTGAATACAAGATTTAAAGCAACCTATCCGAAAGCTACTCTTATCTCAAATCCCCGACATTTTAATTATTAACCAAAAAATACGTTTCTTTTAAAACCTGTCTGGCTTCTTTAAAAAACAAAAAAAAAAAAAAAACAAAAAAATAACAGTTGATATTTTACAAGTCGTGAATTGAAAAAGAGACGACCATTTGTTCGTCAGAATTCCAGTAGATCCTCAATTCGCAACAATGGTCGATACAATCATAATCCGACAACCGTTAGTTCAACAGATCAACGAATTTAGTCCGATATCATTTCACTATTGATTGATCGAGACTCTATGAAAATTTTGACAAATTATAATGGTTTTTATGCTACTTGAATGAAAATCACCGATTCTGATAGAATTACTAAATTCACTGTTACTAATTTTGTCCCTAAATAACTAAAGGCAAAGTATAAAAAGTTGATATTTATAGTTAAAATCCTAAATTCTACAATCACTATTTTTTTAAACCCGCATCCTAACCTGACACCCACTTTAAGATAGGGAAAAATCACATATGTAGCGGTTCATTGTACAAATGTGATATTTCCACTATCAGAGAACCTCCTTGTCTCGATGACAGCTTACCGGCCATCGATTAAGCCCTGAGACTACGCCAAAGTGGGTTCTCGCAGCATGAAGTGGTGTCCATGTGTAAAAATGGAAGCTTCAGCAATATACTGAACACTTCGATTTTAATTCCACATCGAATCAAATCATACTCTTTGCCAAACAAGCATCAAACCTATGACACTCATTATGACAAAGCCCAGGGAACAAAATGGTACAGCTTTTAATTATATCTTTATATTTTCCTCGTGTTTGTTTTACTTTAAGTTTTGAACTAATATTTTTTTCCATTTTTTAAACACCTCTCAAAAAATACAAAGTAGTATACAAAGTTTTTAAATGATTTTTTAAAGGTTTTATTATGTCACATGATTTTGAGGTTTATAACTGACTTCGTTTGAAAGATTTTACATGGCACAAACACGTAGTTCAAATTTTACGAACATCTCATATGATCATGGTAAACAAAAAATGTTAAACAAACTCTCTATCTTACTTTGACAGCAAAGGGTTTATATATTTTTTTAAACGAAATAACACCAGTAATTCTGTAAAAAAAATTTTTTTCACGGGAAACGGGAAATTAACAAATTTCCCGGGAAACGGGAAATATTTTTTTCCGGGAATTTCCGGGACAGGAAATTGGACGCTCTAGTGAAAACATTTGACCTAGAAAGTTTTGTTTCTGCTAGGGCCACCACGTAGAAGTTATGTGAAAAACTCTAGTGGAAAAATACCGCGTAACTTCACATAACTTCAGCGTAAATATTTGTTTGAGTGTAGTATACTGCGGTTCTACGCATTAGTATCCCATTTAATGTTTGATATGTTTTGACTTTGTTGTGAAATTTTCTATTTCTTTTCATTTTATTTTTATTTGGGGTTTGTAACTCACGTCATACATTTAAATAAGGCAAAATAATATGCAGGGTTGTTACGGACGGCGCGTTTCGCGCGGATCTGGCGCGGATTTGCTGGCTAATTTTGCTCAGGCGCGGATTTCGCGCGGATGGCAATTTTGATAAATAAATTAATTGAGAGAGATAGAATACCTTTCAAGTTATTAAGAAAAATATTATCAGGAATTACGATAATTTGTTTTTTCCTTTGAGTGCAAGAATTTCATAATTTTTATTAATTGAATTTTCTTCTGAAATGTTTGTTTGTATTTTCTTAGTACGAAACGTCAAAAAATGAAGATGAAGATTATGTAGAAATTATTTTTTATATGTTTCTTGTCATTTCTTAACATCTCCGGCTCTGAATATTTAATTTCTTTTGAGTTTAGAGTAATGATTTTTAACCTCATTTATTTTTAATTTTATATTGGATTTATTCAATTTTTAATTTTGTAAATCAAATATTACAAAATTTCCGAAGATATAGACATTAGAATGTGTAAGAAAAACTATTATTGGGGCTTGTTCTGGTGGGTGCCAGAAGCTGGCAACCACATTCGAATTTTGGAATGGAATTTAATCGGTAGAATTTTGTTTTTCTAAATTTAAACATTCTTGGCGAAAATCAAAAGATCAGAACATTCAATAATTTAATAGTTTTTATTATAAGGGACCATCCATAAACCACGTGGACACTTTAGGGGGGGGAGGGGTATGGCGATTGTCCACGATCCATACAAAAAAGTTTTTTTTTGTATGGACAATTGTCCACGAGGGGGGGGGGGGGGGGGGTTTAGATTTCCAAAAAAAGTGTCCACGTGGTTTGTGGATGGTCCCTAACAAAAAAAGTTCAAGATGGTATGTCAGAGACATAACCGAAAGACATAGGACCAAACAATTTGAATGTGTTTTTGGATTGCTAGTGATATCTGGAATATGATTATTTTATTTTGTTTCATAGATTTGTCGACAAAATTGTCATAAATGTTCTCCCAAGGTGAACCTTCCATGAGGGCACCGGCCACTCCAGGTTGTGGCCACTACGGTCGAAATGTCAATTTTCATGTTCAGTATCAAAAACCATGAATTTTGATACCCATATTGCCACAACTCGTATGTTTCTGTAAATGTCCCCCCAGGCCCCGGAGGAACCTTCTTCGAGGGCACCGGCCACTCCAGCTTTTTTTTCACCACTGTCGAATTGACCATTTTTCATGAGAACCGCCGCATCATAGCGACTTCCACGCCGTCCGCTTTGCTCGAATTTCCTCCTTCTGCTGCCGGTGGTTCTTCCTTCTGGTTGCTGGTCCTCTTCTTCTATTGGCCGCTGCTGCTGCTGCTCCGCGCCGGCCCGACGTGCACAGTTCGAGTGCTCGTTCCAATGTGACTTGCTTTTGCGAAATTTTCTGCTTAAATAGCGGCACAGCCGGAGAACGGCACAAAAGGGGCGCGGTCTCGAATGCCTACGCTCGCTCTGATTGGGCATCTGTCCGATTTGTACTGAAAAATTACTCATTTTGATTGCATGTTTTAAGTGCTTTAACTATGTTTAGTCAGACTATCTATGTAGTTAAACAATAGCTGAAGTCTTCCTCTTTCGATTGGTGGTCCAACCATCTGGATTGATTCACAGGGAAAAAAGATATAAGCGTTCAAAATGTCCCCTTTTTTAACGCTTAAAAGTGACGCTTTGGATCGAATTTCTGAACTGGCCCCCCAATATAGTAAGTAGAGACATAGTCCTATGTCAAAAAAAATCAAAATACAGATTATTTTTTTTTCGAGATTTCTATAATCGTATTTTAAAAAATCTGAAATTTCGAAATTCAAAAATTAAGCAATCTGAAATTCAAAACACCAAAAATTTGGGTAATCGAAAATTTTAAGATTAAAAAAAAACAAAATTAAAAAGTCAAAATTTAAAAACTGAAAAATATCAAATTTCAAAACAATATAGAAAAAAATTCTCAAATCCAATCTATTTTTAGTATTCTCAAGCTTATAAATTCTAAAACTCTAAAATTCTAAAATTCTAAAATTCTAAAATTCTAAAATTCTGAAATTCTTAAATTCTTAAATTCTAAAATTCTTAAATTCTAAAATCCTAAAATTCTAAAATTCTAGAGGATTTTGGATTACAAACTGTATAAAAATTCTAAGATTTTGAATATTTAGACTTTCGAAATTTTAAATTTTATCATATTATAATTTTAGATTTTGATTTTATTACGAGGTTATATTTTTCTAATCTAATCTAATCGAACACAAGCGCAGCCAGTCCGAAAAAAGCATCCTGGAAGAACTTGAGGTTATATTTTTGAAGTTAAATTTTTAGGTTTTTAAATATTGTATTTTCTATTTTGAAGTTTTCTTTTCACGACCCTTGCCTTGACCGTCTCTTGAGGATTTTTTTGTAAATGGATTTTTTGCTTTCATTCTTTTGGAGCCTTTAAACATAAAACGAGTTTTTTTAATCAAATAATTTCTGAATTAGTTTTTTTCATTAAAAAATAAAATTTCTTAAATGTTAGTCGCGATATTTTTTTTTCCTTTGCGGTGTCAGTTGACGTCTAAGACCGTTTGTGATCCATCTCGACTAGTCGCGATATTTTTGTATATGGCGTGGATTTCGCGCGGTTTCGGATTTTATGTCGGCGCGGATTTGGCGCGGATTTTTTTTCGACTCTCCCGTAACAACCCTGAATATGGTCCGAGATTTAAAAAAAAATCTGAGCATATTTTTTCAAAGAGTTGAGAAACAAACAAGTTTCACATTTTAACATTGAAAATTACATCAATGGTTTCCAAGATATCATTAGCGTTTTGCACCGAGTTTCATACAACGTTTTTTTTTACAATTTAGAAAAAATAGACGTTGGAAGACTTTTCAAAGAGAAAAAAAAAAGATTTTCTGGCGTTAAAATTTTTTCGACTCAGTAGCCTGTGATTTCTCAAATAGTTTGTTCTGTCATATTTTTTTCTAATCCCCCTCAAGCCAAGTTTATTTTTGCTGAGATTTTCCCTGAGACTCTCAAGGAAATATTAGACTACAACAAACAAGCTTTTTGACTGTTTTCCCGCTCTGTTTGTTTGGCTGCATTTGTTTGCAGAAACTTCAACCTGCATACATTTGGCATTATTTTGCGAGTTTGCAAGCCTGGCAAACTGTCAAGTACAACAAAGTGCGAGTTTGTTTGTTTGCTATAGTCTAATAGCTCCTTGACTGTCCTATGGACATTTCTCGGAAAAATCGAAGGCGCTGTATGAAGCTGGCTACAAGAAAGTACCAGGAAAACATATAAATCACAGTGCTGAAAAGTAACACTTTTCCGGTTGAGAGGTAACCACGCTTACAACTACACAACCGGCCTCGTATTTAAGCAGTCGTTTCTAAAAATGTTTTCATAATTACTGTAAACTAAGTTTTAAAACTTTTCAAAATTTGTTGAAACTACACAGTAAAAAAAATCATGGTAATTTTACATCTGGGAAGGAGTGCACTCAATCCCCGGTGGTTAGTCCGTTTTTCGTTTGACACTTTTTTGTTTGTACCCCGTTGGTTTGACAAAGTCAAACTAAAAAGTGGCGAACTGTCACTTTTTACATGGCGCTCACTCACACTATCAAAACAAACGTTCGGTAGTGTATGTGAACTCCGTGTAAAAGGGGTGTCAAACTAAAAAGTGACCCCGTTCGCTTGAAAACAGTTGGTGTCAAACCATCGGGGTTGTACATCTTTTATGTTAGAAAAAATGTGTAATTTTACCTCTAAAAATGTATAATTTTACCACTTTTCTGGTGTAATAAAACTTTTTCAGTCTAAATTGTGGTAAAATTACATCATAAAAGAGGTAATATGCAACCATTCAAAATTACATCATCCAAGTTAACATTATTTTTTACTGTGTACTTCTCGAAGTACGCTGAACACTTTTTACAATTCCGCTTGTATGTTATTCGTACACGCAGAAAAATAAAGCATATTTGAATTAACAAAACATTTTGTTGATTTGAAAATCAAGATTTTTGTTGAATCAACGCTAAACGTCAAAGCAACTTTTTCAAAACAACAAAAGATTTTTGTGGAATTGAGAAAATCAAGGTTTGTTTCAACGCAAAATCGGCGTTGATTATATATGTCACGCTAGTTTACTGTAATTTATTTTGCATAAGGAATTGGAAAAATTAAATTATTTTTCACTTATCACCCTAATGTCCAAGTATTTTATGGATTGCCCTATTAATACTTTGTTTATTTATTGTTTTGACTCTTTCAAATTGTACGCTCTACAGCATTTACCTTGGCGTTCTATTTAGCACAATTCCTTCTAAACTGATGGCAAAACCGTTTTTAACATTGTTTTTCACTCTCTTTGTCTGTTTTCCCTCCTTTAGAAACCAAACACCGGCAGCAGTAGACGAAATCCGCAAACCTAAAAAAAAACCTGATCGCCTGACCACCCAAAAACCAGCTGGGAACCAGCAACGACGGCAAAGTATCACATTTCCAGCCGCTTCATCCCTTTTCCTGTTTGTGATTTTTTCTTTAGTTTTTGGTTAATTTTCGCCACATTTGTGTTAGGTTGAGCCAAATTTCAAAACAACCATACAAACATTGATCTCAGTGCAGCAAAACAAAAAAAAAAAAAAAAACGGTGCATGCAAATCAGACCTCTCTCTATACTTTGTTTGTTTAATTAACATTGATGGTTTTAAAAATAGTTGCGTTGAAAATCCTGAATGCTGACATCACAAACAATTGTAACTTCTTGTGCGCAAATCTATTGTAACTGTGTCTGTGTAAGTATACATAACGAATAATAGTGACGAAAGTAAAATTTATTTTTATGTTTTTTTAACGCTGAAGATTAAGCAAAAATCTACGAATAATCGATTTCAAAGGCAATCAGTTTTTCAATTGTTCTACAATAAAGCGAAACACAAATATTTGACACAAACACAAAATAAAAAAAGCATGTTGATAGATTATAGTTATTAGGTTGAAAGTATTTAAGTTTAACATTTGTTCCAAAGGTGCTCAAACTTTTTTTTAAACGATTTGACGTTTGACACCAGCAAGTCGATAAAAAAGGCAATTTGTAGCATTTAGTTTTCATTTGAACCCGAACTGGGAACGGTAGCAAAAAAATATCACTGAAGGCGGCATTACACTGCGGAAGCTTTTGTGTCTGTCAAAAAAGATTTTCAGATTTCCGTAGTGGAACAGGAAACGTTGAAATGTGCAAACAAAGTTTCCCGCAGTGGAATACCTCCTTCATTTTAAGGCGAATTGGGACGCAAATAAAAATGGCAACGAATTAAAAGCTTTTGTTTAATCTTATTTGAATGTTTTGCCATCACCTAGTGAATCGCAGGTAAAACATGGTGGCGTCGCCACCCAAATTCGGGTGAAAATGCACAATTTGTCTGTGGTTTCCACCGTAAGCTTAAGTTTGGTAGGATTAGTTGGACTGTGCGGGGTGGATTCTGTAACGGGACACAGCGATCGTCACCCTTCGACACAAATTTGACTTTATTTTTTTTTACACGCCTTGTTATACAAACACTTGCATTTGTTTGACAACAAAACTTTGCATTCCTTAGAGAGAGAAAAAAAAGCAAAACAACTTTTTCTAGTCAGCAAACGAAACTTTTGACAAAAACAAAAAATGGTTGAAGTTTGAAGGGAAAAACAAACATTATTGTCCATTATGGTTGATTAGAGTTAGCAACTTGAAAAAAAGAATCACGTAAATAAGAGAGGAAAAACAAAATGGCCTAATAAAGTTGTAGTGAAAAGATACAAACAAAACACTATTGTGCAAAGTAAAAAGAACATGCTGAAAATTAGGGAAAATTATCAACAAAAAACAAACAGTGTAAACAAGCAAACAAACAATGAATAAGTGAAAGTGAAGAACACACACACACACATGAGTTGTACTACATTTAAGGCAAAACCAGAGTCAAAAGTGAAAAAGCGAAAGCATTAAAGTAATCTTTTTACGAGCGCCAAAAACGCTGCAGCAAAGACATCGGAAATCGTTCTTGACACAAGTTCCTTTGATTTTTCTGGGCAAAAAGAAAAAAAAATCAACTTAACAAACTCAAAATTTCACACCGTACTATATATTACTCAAAGAGCAACTAAAAAGAATGGAAAGAATATATTAAAAACAAAATCAGTGCCATGTTTTGTTACAATCCTAAAATCAAAGATTTTAGTTGAACTGCCGGACTTGTTTGAAAAGTGAGATTACAACAAAGAGAAAAAAAAAACGGAAAAGATATACACAATGCGCACACAAATAAAGTATTCAAAACTAGGGAGAAATCGAGGCAGAGTTAGAAACAAAACAAAAAATGTAACATTTAAAATAATCAAACCTAGCGATACTACAGAACACAAACAAAACAAAAACTTAAGCATAATCGAAGGAAGAAAAACAAGACACTCACAAAACCCAAGAAAAAAAAACAATAGAAAAGAACACGAACGAACTGCGAACGGTGTACACTGAAATAAATAATCACGTAAAACAATCAGAATGCGGATGCATGTCGAAAACTCTTAATTTTGTTTTGTTTTTCTTTTCTTTTTCGAAAGTCTTTATTTCCTCTCGTTTAGGTAAAGGCAAATCTTTAATCGCGGATAAACAGACGTGAATCTTTTTTCAAACTGCATCGCTTAAAAAAAAACGGTCACTTTAAATTCATACTCAAGCACGCCTAGGTACCGTAATGTGCCGCAACTGACGTTGATGGCGCCACTTTCGTTTGATGCCCAAGGTATGTAGATTAGATAAGGTAAGGCGGGGTTTTTAAGCTGTTAAAAAAAATATCCGAATTTCATATGGCATGCTGAACAACTATACAACAAAAAATACGGTCAGACTTGCACTTTTCTGCAAAACTCCATATAAAATCTTATTTTCTTGCCAATTGTTGTTTTTTTACAGCTTTCTATTTTGCGAGCAGTGTCAGAAACATAATTAAACTTTTCAACTCCCCAGCAAACGTCAAATCAGTAAAAACTTACAGCCGGATCTTCTCCGGAAGAATTTGGTTTGGTTTGACGTTTGCTGGTGGATAAAAGAGACTGTCCGTCACATTTCAGTTTGACTTTGTCAGACCAACAGGGTGCAAACTAAAAAGTGTCAACTGAGGAAGTGTCAAACCACTTGAATGGTTATTTTGGACCGCACTTTTGAGATTTTTGACAGCAGTCTAAAAAAATACTAAGCAACTAAATGTTGTTTATTTACATTTGAGCAATTCTCTACGAAATCGGTCTTTTTTCTTCAATTTTATTTTTTTTGTATCTTTTAATCCGACTGAAACTTTTTTGGTTCCTTCGGTATGTCCAAAGAAGCCATTTTGCATCATTAGTTTGTCCATATAATTTTCCATACAAATTTGGCAGCTGTCCATACAAAAATGATGTACGAAAATTCTAAAGTTTGTATCTTTTGAAGGAATTGTTTGATCGATTTGGTGTCTTGGGCAAAGTTGTAGGTATGGATACGGACTACACTGAAAAAAATGATACACTGTAAAAAAAAATTGGTGATTTTTTTATTTAACTTTTTATCACTAAAACTTGATTTGCAAAAAAAAAACACCATCTTTATTTTTTTTTATTTTTTGATATGTTTTAGAGGACATAAAATGTCAACTTTTCAGAAATTTCCAGGTTGTGCAAAAAATCTTTGACCGAGTTATAATTTTTTTTAATAAATACTGATTTTTTCAAAAATCGAAATATCGGTCGCAAAAATTTTTCAACTTCATTTTTCGATGTAAAATCAAATTTGCAATCAAAAAGTACTTCAGTGAAATTTTGATAAAGTGCACCGTTTTCAAGTTAAATCCATATTTAGGTGACTTTTTTGAAAATAGTCGCAATTTTTATTTTTTAAATTAGTGCATATGTTTGCACACTTTTGAAAAAAATATTTTTGAAAAGCTGAGAAAATTCTCTATATTTTGCTTCTTGGGACTTTGTTGATACGACTTTAGTTGCTGAGGTATTGCAATGCAAAGGTTTAAAAACAGGAAAATTGATGTTTTCTAAGTCACACCCAAACAACCCACCATTTTTCAATGTCGATATCTCAGCAAGTAATGGTCCGATTTTCAATGTTGAAATATGAAACATTTGTGAAATTTTCCGATCTTTTCGAAAACAATATTTTCAAAATTTTCAAATCAAGACTAACATTTCAAAAGGGCCAAACATTCAATATTACGCCCTTTTAAAATGTTATTTCTGGTTTAAAAATTTTGAAAATATAGTTTTCGAAAAGATCGAAAAATTTCACAAATGTTTCATATATTAACATTGAAAATCGGACCATTACTTGCTGAGATATCGACAATAAAAAATGGTGGGCTGTTCGGGTGTGACTTAGAAAACATAAATTTTCTTGTTTTTAAACCTTTGCATTGCAATATCTCAGCAACTAAAGGTCATATCAACAAAGTCCCAAGAAGCAAAATATAGAGAATTTTCTCAGCTTTTTAAAAATATGTTTTCCAAAAGTGGGCAAACATGTGCACTTATTTAAAAAAAATGAAAAACTGCGACTATTTTGAAAAAAATCACCTAAATATGGATTTAACTTGAAAACGGTACACTTTCACTGAAGTACTTTTTGATTGCAAATTTAATTTTACATCGAAAAATGAAGTTGAAAAATTTTTGCGACCGATATTTCGATTTTTTGAAAAAATCGGTATTGATTCAAAAATTCATAGCTCGGTCAAAGATTTTTTGCACAACCTGGAAATTTCTGAAAAGTTGGCATTTGATGTCCTCTAAAACAAATAAAAAAATAAAAATAGTGTTTTTTGCAAATCAAGTTTTAGTGATAAAAAGTTAAATAAAAAAAGTTACCAATTTTTTTACAGTGTATCATTTTTTTCAGTGTAGTCTGTATCCATACCTACAACTTTGCCGAAGACACCAAATCGATCAAAAATTCGTTCAAAAGATATAGATTTTTGAATTTTCATGCATCATTTTTGTATGGACAGTTGCCAAATTTGTATGGAAAATTGTATGGACAAACTAATGATGCAAAATGGCTTCTTTGGGCATACCGAAGGCACTTAAAAAGTTTCAGTCGGATTAAAAAATACAAAAACTAAAATTGAAGAAAAAAGACCGATTTCGTAGAGAACTGCTCCGCAAGAATTTGAAAAAAAAAAACTAAGCAACTAGTTGTTGTTTATTTACATTTCTAGTCGCAGTTGACACCAAACTGGACTTCATACTTTAAAAAAAGCAAGCATTCTCGGCTTGCTTTGATCATTTTTTAGAAAATTTCACAAGTCAGTTTGACAAGTCGCAATTCAAATATAGGGCAAAGCGGGAAATGCGCAACACGTTTTGACCTTTTTGAAAGCAGCCTTCTTTATCAATAAAGTTTCTCGGATGCTATTTTAAATTTATAAATTGTGTTTTGACACAAGTTTTGACAAGTTTGAAAACACAATTTCTCAAATTTAAATATTTCTTAGGCCTTCTAAAACCAGTGAAAAAAATTACTCAAAAATTACGTCACAGTGTCCTAATAGAGTTATCTACGTGTGCATGTATTG
Organism: Culex pipiens pallens; assembly: GCF_016801865.2. NCBI lineage: Eukaryota > Metazoa > Arthropoda > Insecta > Diptera > Culicidae > Culex > Culex pipiens. Next base: position 129,042,249 of record NC_068937.1, read on the forward strand.
CGTGTACGTACACGAAAAAAAGTGAGGTTAAATTTTGTACCGGCCAGCAAAACAAATGGTGTGCTGGTGTGTGTGAGATCGGGCTTAGATAACTCTATAATTGGTAAAAAAAAACAGCTAGAAGTCGCTTGACAAAAAAACTTTTGCTGGAAAGAGATAGGAAATCTGATGCAAACTAACCTTCAGCTACCATACAAACATACTTTGAATGTATTGATGAATTTGTGACTAGAAAGCCTTATATTATAGGCTCCTCGCTCGAGCTGTCACAGTCCTCCAAAATTTGTTGGCTGACAAGTCGGGCGGTCAGTCAATCTTATTTATTTATTTGCGTTTAAGAACCACTTAACTCAAGAGTCATTCGGGTTCGAAAAGCGGTCAGTCAAAAAAACTAGCTAGAAGTCGCACAACAAAACAACTTTTGCTAGAAAGAGAAAGCAAATCTGGTGCAAACAAACTCGCAGCTCATGGCTTTCTACAGCCATGCGCGCAGCTGCCGTGTAAACATGCTTGGAATGTGACTGGAAAGCCTTATTGTCTAATTTGTGAATGATTCACGTCTGAATGTCTGTGCTTCAATATCACAATGGTTGTTTTCATTTTTTTTTGTTTTCAATCCACAATCAGCAGCGAATGTAGCCAAACAAACAATCACACATGACACAGTGGGGTTAAAGAAAAAAAAATACGGATGTAACTTACATTTAAAAAGCAAAACTATTACCACTACTGATAGGGTTTAAAATTGCCAAAAAAAAAAAAAAAAAAAAACAAAACGAAAGAGCCGCAAAACAGTGAAGAAAGAGAAAGCAAACGAAATGCACAAACTAGACTATAGGAAAGTAGAGAAAACAAAATCAACAGAAGCGTGAATGAGAGTTTTCGTTATTTCGGTTCCTCTGAAAGCTGAAAGCAAGTGTTGTGAGAGAGAGAGATAGAACAATAGCAAGCGTGCGTTGAATGAATGAGAAGAAGTTGGAAAAGAGCTTAGCGTCAAATCGAACATGAAAAATTCGGATTTTTGTTTTTTTTTGTGATTCATCTTGCAAAACCCGTGAAACGAATGAGATTGTTTGTGCAGCATGCTCAAGGGAAAGAGAGAGAAAGAGAGAAACAAAAAATACAGAAAACGTAACTTAATTGTCGATGGTTGATATTTGTTCACTCTAATGCAAACAAGAAGAAGAAGAAGAAGGAGAAAACAAGTTAGTAAATGGACGTTGTTGTTATCTTGGTGAAACAGAAGTAAATTATTAAAAAAAAGAAAAACGAAAAGAATAAATTATACGTGCTGAGAAAAGTTTAAAAAACTGGTCAGAGATATATAATACAGAAAAAAACAAAAATACAAAGTAATATGAAATACAGAAAAAAAACTGAAGAGTATATATATGAGATTAAAAAAACAATAGAAATAGAGTTAGAGTAAAGCTTAACTCTATAAGAATGATAATTTTCATAAATAAATGTTTGTATATGTAAAACATCGATTGGTTTTATCAATTTTGACTCAAAAAGAAAGCAAGAATGATTGTTTGTATTCTCCCTTTTTACTTCAAGAGAAAGCTTTTTAAAAAAGCTTTTTTTATTATTTTTAAACCGGGAACGTTCAATGGTATCCTCAAACTGGTAGCATGATTGAAATTTAATTCGCTCAAGTTTTCTCCCTCCCAAATTTGTACGTTTAGTTGACTGAAATTGAGCTTTCTATTTTTTCTAGTTTTGTAATTCTCCATTCAAATCAGTTATGTTATACCTTCAGTCAAATTGTACCAACTCAAATTTTATAACAAATTAATTAAAGCGATCTAGACGTTCGCTATTACTATTCACTTTTGACGAATTTGAAATTTTTGCTCCAGGTGGAAAAACATATTCCAACGCATCTTCAAAAAAAAAAAAGTGTTTAGTTTTTGCTGCCGACGTTCCTCTTTGATCTTTCTTTGGCAAAAATTAACGTGGTTATTATTGCGCTCGATCGTAATTTCTCGACTCACGATCAAGAATTCTTGATTGGTAAGATTACGATTTACCATCGAGAAATTACGATCGAAATTTCAGAGTTGTTACGGGAGAGTCGAAAAAAAATCCGCGCCGACCTAAAATCCAAAACCGCGCGAAATCCACGCCATAAAAAAATATCGCGAGTAATATTTAAGAAATTTTATTTTTTAATGAAGAAAAACTAATTCAGAAAGTATTTGATTAAAAAAACTCGTTTTATGTTTAAAGGCTCCAAAGCATGAACGCAATGAATCCATTAAAAAAAAATCCTCAAGAGACGGTCAAGGCAATGGTCATGAGAAAAAAAAAAAAACTTCAAAATAGAAAATATAGTATTTAAAAACCTAAAAATTTAACTTCAAAAATATAACCTCAAAATTAAATCAAAATCTAAAATTATAATATGATAAAATTTTAAATTTCGAAAGTCTAAATATTCAAAATCTAAGGATTTTTATACAGTTTGTAATCCAAAATCCAAGCTAAAATTTCACTCCGAAAGAAATTTAATTTCCGATATTTAAAATAATGTCTTCTCATAATTTTAAAATCTCTTACATAAAATAGGACTTCAAAAATTGTGGAATTCAATAATTTAAAAACTAAGAATTTAAAAATAAAAACATTTAAGAATTTAGGAAATTAAGAATTTTAGAATTTTAGAATTTAAGAAGAATAATACTAAAATTATTTTAGAATTTAGAATTTTTTTCTATATTGTTTTGAATTTGATATTTTTTAGTTTTTAAAATTTTGCCATTTAAATTTTGATTTTTTTTAAATCTTCAAATTTTCTATTACCCAAATTTTTGGTATTTTGAATTTTAGATTGCTAAAATTTTGAATTTCGAAATTTCAGATTTTTTAAATTACGGTTTTAGAAATTTCGAAAAAAAACTTAATATTTATTTTGATTTTTTTGTTACAATAAAAACTATTAAAACATTTTTTTTCGATTTTTTGAATTTCTGAAGCTTTGAATTTGGAATGTTCTAATCTTTTTATTTTCGCCAAGAATGTTTAAATTTCGAAAAAAAATATTTCTACCGATTAAATTCCATTTCAAAATTCGAAAGTGGAGGCCAGCTTCTGTTACGTTCAATCAAGCTCATATTTGGCGTCCACCAGAACAAGCCCCAATAATAGTTTTTGTTACACATTCTAATGTCTATATCTTCGTGAAAAGTTTGTAATATTTGATTTACAAAATTAAAAATTAAATAAATCCAGTATAAAATTAAAAATAAATAAGGTTAAAAATCATTGCTCAAAACTCAAAAGAAATTAAATATTCAGAGCCGGAGATGTTAAGAAATGACAAGAAACATATAAAAAATAATTTCTTCTTAATCTTCATCTTCATTTTTCGACGTTTCGTACTAAGAAAATACAAACAAACATTTTCAGAAGAAAATTCAATTAATAAAAATTATGAAATTCTTGCACTCAAAGGAAAAAACAAATGATCGTTATTCCTGATAATATTTTTCTTAATAACTTGAAAATAATACTATCTCTCTCAATTAATTTATTTATCAAAATTACCATCCGCGCGAAATCCGCGCCTGAACAAAATTAGCCAGCAAATCCGCGTCAGATCCGCGCGAAACGCGCCATCCGTAACAACCCTGAAATTTGTTATAGCAATTTAAAACATTTAAAAAACATCTAAAAATTAAAAAAAACAATAAAGATTTTTTCAAATAAATAAAAAATATTTGAACGTTTTTTTAATGGGGTTTAAAAATTTACAAAATTACAAAAAAAAATTGAAAATAAAAAAAATTATCAAATTTAACAAACATCAAACATTTTAAAAACATTAAAATTTCAAAAACTTCTAAAGATTAGAAAAAAAAAACACATTGAAAAATAACAACAAAAAATTTAAAAAAATGAAAAAAATAAGAAAATTACCCTTTTTAAATAAAAAAAAATGCTAAATTACAAAAACTGATAAAACTTAATTTTTTTTTCAAATTGAAAATTTTTAAAAAAATGTCAAAATAAAAAAATCCAAAAATTTCAAACAGTTTCAAAAACAATCAAGCATTTTTTAAATTTCCTTAATTTTCAGCTTTTAAAATTTTTGATTCAGAAAAATATTGTTTTTAATATTAGATTATTGAAATTTTTTTGGTTGTTTTTAATTTTTAATGATTTTGTTTTCTTAAAATCTTTTTAAATCTTAGACATCATTAAAATGACATCACAAAAATGTTTTAAATTTTGTTTTGAAATGTTTGAAAGTTTTTTTATAAACTAAAAAAATATAACTTTAAATTTATGAACATAAAAATTTCAAAGGCATTTAAAGATTACAAAAAAAAAACTTTCAAGAAATTTCAAATTATAAAAATTAAAGATTAAAAAAATACAAAAATTATACAGAGGTAACCAAAAACCCAAAAATTTAATGAAAAAATATTAAAATGTCGAAAACCTTAAAAGTTAAAAATAAATCAAAATAATGAAAAAATAATCAAAAATTTCAAAAATAAATCAAGCAATTTTCAAGTAAGGCCGTTGCAAATGTTTTTCAAGGTTTATGTTTGCCCCCCTTCAAAATTGGTCTGAAAATCAGGGGGCAAAATCTTTTTTCCAGAAAACTTCAAAATTTCCATGAAAACAGTAGTCTAGTCAACTGAAAACAATGTAAAATGCATTTTTCTGTAAATTTGCAAAAAAATATTTTTTCGCAAAACTGCAAAAAATTTATTTTTGGAGAAAAATAAAATTTTCGTCAATACTTAGATATTTTGGAAATTAATGATGGCAAAACGACTGGACAGGTGTATAATGCATTTTACACCACTTTTTCCTTAGAATGTTGAAAACATGGCTCATGGACTTCAACAAATATTTGCAACGGCCTAAGCAAAAATTTAACATTTTTTTTTTCAATTTTTAAACCTTTTAATAAAAAAAATATTTTTGATTGTTTTTATTTTGAAAAATCTTTAAAAAAAAATCAATAAATTAGTTTCTTTTTATTTGTAATTTTAGTTTTATTAAAATATTTAAAAATTGCGGTAATTTTTATTTTTTTGCGTTTTTTAATTTTTTTTTCAAAGTTTTTGAAACCGAGATATGTATAAAATTTATATTTTTTTTTAAATTTTGGATATTTAAAAAATATTTCATGTTTTTAAATTTTTGAAGCAAGCTCGAGAAGAAACATGTCAATGCTTCTTTTTTTTTTTTTTTTAAAAAAAAAAGGTCCAATATAATTCTCATATTTATTATTTTGGGTAAAAACACCCAAAAAGCAAAAAAAAAAAAATGTTTTTGGGACCTTTTCAAAAATACTCTAGATTGTCTCAATCGTTAGTCGGAATTTGTCGAGGTAGATCAAGAAATTACGATCGAATAATCCCAATCTATTATCGACATAAATTACGACTTATCATTGACAAATTACGATAGAAATATTAAGATCGAGTGTAATAATCACCACAAGTACAAAAACGCGTTTTACTCGGAATATTTAATTTGGCATAACAGCCGAATCTTCAATTTTGGCCAGTATAAAGAAAAACTTTAAAATGTTTTTTTTAATCAAAACTCGTTTTTTGCCGTTTTTTCGAATAGTTCCAGAAGAATAAAATTAAAGACAACCCTTTAAATTACGTAACTAAAATGTGTGTTTTTTTTTTTTTTTTTATTGAACATCTATTGTTTCCATTGTTGGCGAAGGCGGTGTTTTGTGTTGCACCGACCTGTTTGTTCTCACAATAAGTTTGCTTTTGTTTTAATCTTAATAGTACTGCTGCTGCCGCTGTTTGCGCTCTCTTCTCTGTTACAAATGTAAAATTGCATCCAAAAAGTACTAAACAGCGTTCAATAATTACGTCAATATATTATATATTTATTATAGTTTTTTTTTCATTTCTGTTTTTCTTTTCTTTTAATCAAATATATAATTAAGTGTTTGTATAAATACCAACTCTTTACACTATCAACTAACGAATTGATTTTATTTTCCTTCGTCGCGCGCTCGGCTCGATGATGATGAAGAGGGGTTTCAAATTCGAGCAAGTTTGGGAGCGCACCTGCGGTCAAATAAAAACCGGGGATCAAAAAAATGGGGGGTGACGGTGATAAAAAAAAATATTTCGAAATCTTTTGCTTGCTGGCGAAGCGGCACTTAACAAACTAATAAATAAATGTTTTATGTTTAATTTACTTTAACTTTATTTTACGATTGATCGGACAAGCTTGTCGTTTGTGTTTTTTTTTTCTTTTAGCAGAAGAATAAACTAGCAGCAGTTTCAATACTTTCGTGTTTTTTTTTTGTTGTTGTAAAAGTTTTTCGTTATATTTTTCTCTTCTAATTCTTCGATGTCGTTTAACTTTAAATGGGGAATTGTCACTTTTATTGCGCATTTTGCACTTTACTAGAGTCTTGCGCAATTATTTTCATCACAGTATTTTTTAATCACAGTGATTTTTCTTCACAGTGATGACGAAAATATCCGTTGCTATAGCAGGCTGTTTATTTATTTATTTTTGGAAGTTCAGAAAGCTCGTCCAGCCCAGAGAATGTGTTTCGGATCATCTAAGTGATTAAAGGGTCTACGACTTGTTCCGACTGTGGAATCGTGGTCTTCGGTGCCGGGATGCAGTGGTGTTGCGCCGGCATCTTGGCTTACGGTGGATCTTTGGAGTCAAATGATGGCTGTTGTTGCTGCTTCGGACAGGATTTCGCTGCCGGATGTCGAGCGGGCGTTGCTAGACTTCCGCGCGGCTAGGCGTCTCCCCTCAGTGACGGTATCAGCCAACCCAGCACCTGGCTGATGCGGTTGAACCGAGAGGGGAACCTCCTTGACGATAATGGCGCGTTCCGCGCTGGAGGTGAAGATGGTCCGCCAGAGATGAAGATGGTCCGCCAGAGGTGGAGATGGATGGTGGACGTTTCGATGCAGTCAATGGCCCCTGCGCACTCACAGGCCTGGACCGACCAAAAACCGTGGGTTGCCGAGGTCCTGCGGATTATTGACTTCCGCCGAGGCACTTCCTCTTCCGGAATGCAGAGCGTGACCAGTACGAAAACGGGACTGACACTGGGACACTCGACTAACCACACAGACGCCTGAATGGCAAAAAACCCCGATCTTTGGAATCGGCGATAAAATTTCACTTCTCCTTCCTAATCTTTTCCGGAGGGAAACTCCACCATTTTCCAATCCCACCCATTTTTGATGCGGTACGCAAACCCCTTCGCTGCTAGTGTAGGGTGTAGTGTTGTATGTTGAGGAATTATGTTTAAACGTAGAGGTTCGTTCAAGAACTGTGATCAACGGTTACAAGATGGCCGATATAATTATGCCCTCGAGCTCATTAGAAAAAATAACCCGTAAAAAAACCCAAAAGTGTCAACTAGGAGAATCGTGCCAGTAACCTTTAACAGACCATCTCAATGACTTAACTGCCTCGGCTACCATAGCTTGGTGACTAGATTGTGGTCAGAAGTCGATGCATTACACTTGTTTTGTTTGATGGTGTGATGGAAAATCAGTTTGCCAACTGTGATGAAAATTTTCCCGCAGCACTCTACTGAGGTGCAAAGTGCGCAAAGTTGACAGTTCTCAGTCCTGCAAAGCAGTGTGATGAAAAAATCTAGGCCTAGCACGATTGACACAAAACTCTAGGAATTGCTGCAAGGCGCAATATATTAACCTGCTTATTTGTTAATTACATCAAGGTTTGAAAGGCATTTGCTGGTTTGTGTTACAAGTAATATATTAAGTGTGTGATTCCGCATTTCTCTGTCTGCGGCATAAGATTATCACAACGTTCGTCGATAAATGCGTCCATCTGTCCGTAGTAAAAAGACTCAACAACGAATTTCGCACATTTGAATTTTTAATTCTCGTCCAATAAACACATCCCTCCCACTAACTTAACTAAAACACTAATTTAAAATAGAAAAGAAAAAAATACTCGACTCTTTTCCACACTAGAAAAGCGTCCATCGCAGTAAAAAAAAATACGTCGTTATCGTTAATAAACTAGCTCAAACTTAACTCTGCTCTCGATCGTCGTCCGTCAAACCTTCCTTAAAACTGGCTCTCCTTCCGGAGCAGTGGAACCGCCACCGGCGGCGGTGACGACGCCCCACCTGTAATGGTCTTGCTGCTTTCCGTTGTCGTCGTCGTCGTCGTCGCCGCCGCAGACTCCCCGTTGACGTGCCCGATGCCGTGCTTGACCGTCGTGATGACCGACTTGATGATGACCGAGTTGGCGGCCGTCTCCGTCGAGTCGCTGCAAAAGGACGGATTTGTTAAGGATTTGATCGCAAAACAGGGAGGAAGCGTAGAGTCACACTTACCCGACCAGCTTCAGGTCTTTGATGTTGGACGAGTTGAGGGCGGTAATTTCGGACGTCTTGGCCGACGAGGACACGTTGTTGGAGTGGGTGCTCAGCACCGAGAGGCGACCTGCAAAAAAACATAGTTACAAATTTAAATTTCAACCCTTTATTCGGGGTGGAACCTTCAACCCAACTCACCCACAATCTCCTCCGTGGTCGTCGAGCAGAGCGTCGTCGTGGTCGAGTTCAGGTGGTCCCGCACCGAGTCGATCGTAATGTCCCCGATCGAGCTGGTGATCGTTTCGTTGGCCTTGTTCGGTGACGCGCCCTCGTCCCCACTTCCGCCGGTTCCGTTCACCCCGTTGGTCAAGTGTCCGTCCCCGTTGGTCGTTCCGTTGATGGCCGTGACGGCGATCGCGAGCGGCGTCCGCACGTCGATGGCCTTCTCGGTGGCACCGGTCTCAACCGCTTCTTCAGCTGCCTCGACGACAGCTGCTGCAGCAGGCGCTCCCCCTTCGTCATCGTCCGCCTCCTCAATGTGGGACCAATCCTCGACCTCGATGAACCCGGTCGGCGAGACGATCTTGGTGGTGGACAGCGTCACCCGTTGCACCTCCGACGAGGACATCATGTACAGCGCCTCGCCGTGGTTCGTGAAGCAGAGCGAGGAAATTCCACTGAAAAGAATCGTTGGTTAGAGTTAGAACACCTTCAGCGCAAGGTTCAGACTCAACTCACTTGATATCTTCCCGCCGCACGGCGGCCGCATTCAGCTGGCGCTTCAGCTCCGGAATCGACAGCACCAGACAATCTCCGAGGTTCGTCAGACAGAGCAGGCTAATTTCGGAGTGCGTTAGGGTGGTTGCGTCCGACGTTGCGCCAGTGCCAACGCCAGATTCGGCCGTACTCGTGTTGAGCGCTTCCGCCGAGGGCGACGCCGAAGCGGTGGCCTTCGAAGGACTGTGCTGCTGTAGGGCGTGCGCCGGAACGGTGCACGAAAAGGTGGCGAACGCGATGCGACGGACCCTGAACGGAGAGAGTTGGTTAGCAAAATTGGATTCTTTTTTAGGGCATCTCCACCGCAGGGACCTAATTGCGGTGCAAACCTAATTTGGCACCCGCGTCAAGCCTACCGCGGTACTTGTGCGAGAGCTAATTTAGGTTCGAGTTCATCCGTGTTCATCCGAATCTAAACAAAACTCAGGTTAGCTCCGGGATCTACCGGGAGCAAATCGTCTTACGGATGGTTTTTTCAAGCAAAACAATGTAATTGACCCAATGTGAGTTTGTAAACAAAGAGTTTATCCTGCTCACGTCTGATCAGTTGTGCGGTGCCTGTGTGGACGCGCAGTCCTGTTTTTTCGTGTTATTTTCCGTCTCTTTTGTGTCGCTGTTCGAGTGCATGGGGTGATTGGTCTTCTTCTTCTTCTTTTTCTTCTTTATTTTTAGTTCGCGCGTTCGTTGGCCAATGAGTTTTTTTTGTTCTCTTTACATAGTTTTCGATAGAAACGATCCGAATTCTTTTTTTTTTCGAGACAAGCAAGTCGTATTGCTGGATTAAGTCCTTTCTATATCATCGATGATCGGAAGGCACGCCGACGAATATGTTTGAAGGCGTATGATATAAAATCATTTTAATGAATAAAGCCCTTCTTACATCACCGTTGATCGGAAGGCACGCCGACGAAGAATTTCTGGAGGATCGCGGTCGAATTAATACTATATTTAAAATTCTGGATAGCTATCTTTCGGATTCGATTGTGAGTAGCGGGACTTCGCGGTTACTATGCAACGTGTTTTTTGGAGTCTTTTTATATTTTAAATTTATAAGTCCTTCTTTTATCATCGTTGATAGGAAGGCACGCCGCCGGTTAAGTTCGTTTAAGTTATTGTTTTAATTTCATTACAATCGGTTACGTGGTGTCCTGTTTTCTTTTCGTTTATATTCGTTGATCGTAATAATTTATTCCAACTGGCATCTTTAGTATAAACTCATCTACTATTTTTGACATTTGCTCGCGTTATCTTAGTTGTACCAACAGTAAAAATATACTGATAAGTCCAGCCCATAGCACTACCGCTCGGTTGGCAAGCGTTCGATTAAAACAAAATTTTTAAATAATCAATTATTTATCTTTCCGCAGCCGGCTGCCTAAGATTTAAAATTTCAACCGATAAACAAAATGCTCATGGTCACATCACTGCCACTCGTGAATCCTGACCTCATACCCATCTACTAACCCCCTCAAAACTCATGTGATACTTTGTCGGAGAAGCAGTCGATTGGGCGGTCTCTATCACTCAAGTATCGGACTAACATTCCCATCCACTTCCCCGTGACTCTACCACTGGTCGTGGCCGGCGCCGGTATTGATCAGCATGATAGGGGCCTTTGAGAAGTTGCGAAGCGAGGAAAGATAGCTCCCACTTATCTTCCACGGCTCGTGAATGTAACTTCTGGAGGTCCTGGTCAATAACGGAGTAGCAACTGCTTATGCTTATGCTTAAAGAGTTTATCCTGCTCACGTCAGTAAATGTTTACATTAGGAGTGATGATTGATTTCTCGATTTCAATTCTTCGAGTTTGGAGATATTTTCCCTCCCGTGCTGCAAGTTTACGCATGAAAAATGACTTTTGGTAATCTGGGGTGATGCAGTTTTGTTTTTTAGGTTAGATTAGGGCTGTGTTTAATTGATTTTGGTCAACGCATTGTCGATCAACTGCCGGACATGCAAGGGACAAGTCATTTGTATTAAGTAAAAAGCAAAATTCAAGCGAAACATTTTAAATAAGCCAATACGGAATTGAAAACAAGCAATCCGAGCACAATTGGGTCCTAAAATGAAGCTTAGATTGCTGATATTATTGTTTACAGTGATAATGCTTATTTTTCTGAGTACGACCACAAAGAATTTAAAATGGATTTTTAAATTAATTTTGAAAAATTAACCTCGCGGTCCTTCTTGACAGAAAAACTCCTACTTGACAGCTCGTCTCCTACTATCGAAAAAAAAATTGTCTTGTAAAAAAAAAGTTTGCATTAAAATGAAAAAAAGTGATAAGAAATGGTTTTTAACCGTGTTTTTACCGTTGTACATAAAAAATTACATAGGGTTTTATTACCCAATTCTGATCTTAAATTCTTAAATTCTTAAATTCTTAAATTCTTAAATTATTAAATTCTTAAATTCCTCAATTCTTAAATTCTTAAATTCTTAAATTTTTAAATTCTTAAATTCTTAAATTCTTAAATTCTTAAATCCTTAAATTTTTGAATTCCCAAATTCTTAAATTCTCAATTTCTTAAATTTTCAAATTTCTGATTTTGAATTCATTTTTTTAAATTTTAGATAAAAATTGTGTTTTTGAATGTTAGAATTTCGGGTTTTTCGTAAATTTGTAAATTTTACTTAATTTCGATCCCGTCCGTGTGGATCAATTGGACAGCGCACTGGACTCACATTTCAGTGGTTGCTGATTGGTACTAGCAATAGTGGCCGACAGCTATAAAGATAACTTCTTTTTTTACTCTATTTCGACCAAAAAAACTATATCTGTGCTTTCAATTTAAAAATTCTGCATTTTGAGATTTGGCGGGGATTTTCAATATCATTATATCAAATACAAGATTATTAAAAAGGAAAATTACAATTCTTCGATTTTTTCATCAGAACATATTGCAAACAAGCACCGCGCGAAGAAACGTCAAACGCCACTTTTCGTTTATGCTGCGTACCGCTTAAGAAATATCTTTTCTTGACCCTATCCCTGACCGTTTCTTGGGTTTTTTTTATATGGAGTTTTGCGTTCCTTCGGATCTGCGTATCAGCCTTTACGGTACAACCATTCAAAATATGTTTAAATGAAATGAAAAAAAAAAAAATAAAAATAATAAAAATAAACGTATTCGTAATTTTATCTTACTTCATAATACACCCTCTGTTTACAATCACACATTGGTCCAATTACATTTTTTCGCTTGATATATATTTGAATTTCATACATAACTTAAAAATGTTAAACTCAGTTGAGCTATTTTTAAATTTTGAACATTCATGTTTAAATTTTCGGTGATGATTTGCTTATATTAATATATGTGGTTGATTATTTTTTATTTAAAAAATACAAAAAAATAAATTCCTCAATTTTTCAATTTAATAAAATCGTTTTGAACTAAATTACTGACTTCTTTAATATTCATTCAAATTTGATATTCAAAATAAATGTATCTTCAACCAAACCAAATACAAATAATTCAAAAAATCGCTGAAAAAATTAGCCACCGGCAGCTCGGGGACTTCTCGAGCACCTATCTTGGCTACTCGACGGATCCCCGATGAACTTTTTCTTCGTTGAATGAACTCGAAGGCTAATTTAGCTTTAGCTTTGCTACCCGCGGTGCGAAAGTTGGGGTGCAAACATGTTGGGAGCAAATCGGATGAACTCTTTTAAAAATTTGAAAATGATATTTTATTGATGTAAGCAAACAATTAGGACATATAATGCAATTGGAAGCATGTTCTATCATACCAGAACATAGTTTCATTGATTTTGATCAACAAAACGGCTAGAATTTGAAAATGAATAAATTAGATCCCCGCGGTGGGCTTGATTCGGTAGCCAAATTAGCTCCCAGCGGTGCGAAAACGTGTATTAGGTACGGAGCAAAGCTAAAACTGGGGATCCAACCGATAGGTTTGCCACGCAATTAGAACTCTGCGGTGGAGATGCCCTTAGGGGGGGGTCTCACCTGGCGCCTTCGTGCGCCGTCAGCTTGTACTTGTTGACGGGCTTCAGCTGGGGCAGCGAAAACACCTTGAACTGCTCCTCGCTCGCGATGAGGACCTTGTGCGGGCCCGGACCGGGCGTGGGTTGGAACTCCAGCGGGACGCCATGCTTAAAAATAATCGTTATGAAATTAGCTCAAGTCTTCAAAAAATGCCAAGAGGGAGTGTGTGTCGCATACCTGATCATAAATGGCGATCGCGATGACCGGCGCGCGGTGCTTCAGCTGAATCTCCTTCGCCAGCTGTCCGGTGACGGGCTTCGGCGGCGGGACGTCCCCTGCGTCAACGTTGGCCTCGCCGGGCTGCACCGCCGGAGCTTGCTGCTGCCTCGGTGGAACGTGCAGCACAAACACCGAAACGCAGCTCGAGTTCGTGCCGGACCACAGCGTCGGAATGGTGTGCTGCTGGCTGGTGAGGTACGTCTGGGCGAAGGTCAAACAGCGCACCATCGAACCCATGCCGTCGTCCACGGCGCGTGCCTCGATCTGCCGCTCGACGGGGCGCGTCTCGGCCGGAGTGGTCGCCGCTTGACCGCCGGCGTTCCGCGTAGATCTTCCCTTACGCAGCCGTCGGAACGATTCGCGGAGCGTCTTCTTGAACGACTTGCGCCGCGACAGCGTCTCTCCGGCTCCGGTCAAATCGTTCGGATTGAGGGTGCACTTGTTCAGCACCGGACTCTGGGTGTGGTAATCGAACAGGACGAGACCGTGGGCGGTTCCCGCGGCCACCAAGCTCCACTGGCTCTGGACGGCGATGCAGGTCACGGCTGCCGGTGGCAGCACCTGCAGCACACTGAAGAAGTTGACGCCTTCCAAAAACGGGGTGTTCTCCTCCAGCAGCTGTCGTTTGACCTTCAGCTGATCGTGTCCCTTCCAGACAAAGCCGTCGCGATCGCTCACCAGATTCATGGTGGTCAGCTTCAGCGGGCCTGCTTCCTCCGGAGCGGGCTCAAAGTTGGCCACCACTACATTACCGGCGGTTCCAGCGATTATCAGCGTGCCAGTCTTAGGACAGAGTTGTACCTTTTTTACCGCGAGACGCGGATCGTCCGAGTACGGGTCAAACTGACCTGCCTTACGGAACGGTGGCTCCCCATCCTCCAGCTGTTCCGTCGAGGTATTCAACGCGTGATCCTCAAAATCGGCGTCGGCGTTCAAAAACAGCGGGGAAGTCTTGACGTGCAGCAGCGGAGTTAGACACACCTCCGAGCAGTTCCAAAACTTGACCGACCCGTCTTCATGCCCGGTGATCATCAGATCGTACTCCTCTTCACCATGCTCATCGGCCGATTCCTCCTTAACCGACCCCCCGTTAATGGGCCACGCCTTCGAGCTGTACTCGGCGAGTTGCGCTTCACCTGCGCGGGCAATCTTGGCGTAAACTTCCGCCGAAACCTGCGACACCAGATGGTTGCAGGTCACGGCCGAGGCGTGCAACGAGTGCAGATACGGAGCGTTGATCTGGGGCAACGTTTCGTCCGTCAAGTCGTACGCGACCAGCTCCTCCTCGAGCAGCACGACCAGCACCTCTGCCTGATCCTCGCGTTCCTCGTTGAACGTCACAAAAAAGTCAATCACCTTAGAGGTGAAATCGAACGCGACCTTGGTCCCGTCCCGGCAGTGCACCGAAACGCACTGACGTTCACCGTACGCCGACCGTGGCATTCCTCCGGCAAAGACCACCAACTCGCACAGGCCACGCTTGCCGCGGATCAACCGATCGATCGCCTTGCACGGATCGGGCCCGTACGGCACGTACTTCTGGTTCTCCGGCGGGATCGTACTGTCCAGGTCCCACGTGGCAAACGAACCGTCCGCGTGGTACCACGTAAACTGCGTCCCACAGGGTGAAATAAACAGCCCAACGCTCTGTCCGTGGCCCGGCGAAATGAACGATCGCTTCACGTTCGATGCCTCCAAGTCCCACAGCACCGCCAACCCCCGGTTGTACGCGATCAACAGCTGGTTGTGGTTGTGCGGCAGCTGCTTCACCGACTCGATCGCGCCCGGGTTCAGCTTGTACGACTGGGGCAGCTGCTCGAGCACGACGTCGTGATAAATCACCGGTTCCCGCACCGAAAAGCTCCGGATGTCAAACTGGTACACGTTGCCGCCCTCCGTCCCGATCCACACCGTGTCCTTCATGTACGAACAGCACAGCGACGAAATCTTCTTCAACTTCCCGTCGAACGGAAGCGTCTTGATCGGAACCAGCATCGTCCCCGCCGGTTCCCACAGAATCAGCTGGTTCGACGCCGTCAACGACAGCAGCCGACCGCTGCCGGGAATCCACTCCAGCAGCTGGACGATCAAATCCGCCGCGTTCGTACTGGCCGGATGCTGGCCGTAAAACTCCACCCCCGGCCGGCCAAACACCTTGATGATGCCACTGTTGGTTCCGATGGCCATCAGCCGGCTCGTCGGGTCGTACGCCAGCGCCGACGGTTTGTGCGGGAAGCCATGCTGGGCCGTCTGTTGATGAGAGAGAGAGAGAGAGAGAGAGAGAGAGAAAAAAAAACTTCATTAGTCAAGCCGGCCGGCAGGTAATCGCCCTATTTGGGAGGTGTGTCGGTCGGATTAAGTTGTCCCGCGGCGGGGGGAAGTTTGCGCAAGGTGTGACAATTAGACAATTAGTGCGAGCAAGCAATTAAGTCAAGTGCTTTTTATGTGTACACTTCTGGGTGCGACGGTGACGTAACAGGTGTGTCGTACCGATAAATTGTCGCGAAAACCGTACACATAATGATTACTCACTAAACGAACTAAGAATTACAAAAAAAAATCAAGTAATTCTGATTTGAAAAACAACCATTCCTCATTGTTCCCGCAATGTTGTTGACTCATCGTTGTCGATGGTGGTCGTCAGTGGGGGAAATTGGCGGAATATAGAAATTCACAGGTCAGTTTTAGGTGTAAGCATCTCCAATAAAAAAATACTCATTACAAATTCACGTGAGTCATTCCGATTGTTGTTTGGCAAGAAATTGCTGAGCAGCAGCATACATCGTGTCGTGAACAGTTAAAAAAGTGCTCACTCAATCTCTAGAATCTCTCACTTTGACGGCGTGAGAATTGTTACCGTTCAGGAGTGTTAGTTTGATTAACATCATTTTTTTTATTTTAATAAGGCCGCTGCAAAAAAAAATTGTAACCCAACCGAATTTGAAAAAAAAGAATCGAAAACAAATTGATGCAATAACAACACAGAAAAAAAGTTTAATTTTGGAATGTTGAAAATTTGGTAGGTTGAATATTACCTCTTTTTTGAGTAATATTACTTAAAAATGTGTAAAAATGTGAACCTGATGAACACTCATCTAAAACTTTTGAAAATTTTCTGGGGAAAAATTAATCTTTTTTTTACACAAAATCTGTCACCATTCTTGATGAATATTACCATAATTTTTTTTCTTATGTGAAACATGCATGTTCAATGAATCATCTTTGCGGCAAACTTTACGCAGTAGGCCTGGCTAGTGACAAGAGGGCGGTTGAGCAATTTTCTTGTCACCAAATTTCACAAAGGTTTATAGAGTTGGGCAGAGTCACACACTTGGTTCAAGAAAAATTTCAAATTGACAGCCGTGGTAGCGCAAGCAAGCCCAGCGAGGGTGAAGAAAAGTCCCAAGAAGTCGCACCCTCTCTTTTGTTCTGCCGTTCGTAAAGCTATTTTTTGTCCCCCTTCCTTTTCAGGAGCATACTGGCCCTAACGTTTGAAATTGGACCAACAATTGCCGAGATATCGTCAGTTCAAAAAATAAGAAGGACTGAAATAATTGCAAAAGGATGATTATTTCAGCACGAGTCGTACATTTATCCAACGAGGTTCACCGAGTTGGATAAATACGAAGAGTGCTGAAAAAATCAAGTTTTGCAACGAGTTCCATACAACATTTTTTGCAATTCCGAAAAACACACACTGAGTGAAATTTTATGTCAAATTTTCATGTATTTTGTCAATCAAATCAATCAATCAAAAAAATGTTGAAAAGTGTTACCCATTTGAGTGCTGAAAAGTAGAACTTTTCAGCATTTATTTTGAAAAGTGTTGCTATTCGATTCTGTTGTTTTTGGTACAGAAAAGTAGGCTATTTCGTCGTTCAAGAATGACAGGAAAAGTAAGTAGTTTCACGACGGAATTGCAAAAAACACTTTTTGCAGCAACTGAAATGGTTGCTGAAAAGTTGAACTTTTCAGCACTTGTTTCGAAAAGTAACACTTTTCAACATTTTTTTTTGATTTAAAGATTTATTGACAAAATACATGAAAATTTGACTTAAAATTTCACTCAGTGTGTGTTTTTTGGAATTGCAAAAAAATGTTGTATGGAACTCGTTGCAAAACTTGATTTTTTCAGCACTCTTCGTATTTATCCAACTCGGTGAACCTCGTTGGATAAATGTACGACTCGTGCTGAAAAAATCCTCTTTTTGCAACTTGTTGCATAAACTACTATTTTGCAATTCCGTCGTGAAACTACTTACTTTTCCTGGCATTCTCGCATGACGAAACAGCCTATTTTTAACTACTAAACATAACAGAACCGAATAGAAACACCTTTCAAAACAGATGCTGAAAAGCTCTACTTTTCAGTACTGAAATGGATGTTGAAAAGTTGAACTTTTCAGCACTTGTTTTGAACACATGGATGTTTGACATAAAATCCCATTCAAAAAGCGTGATTCGGAATTGCAAAAAAAAAGTTGTAAGCAACTCGTTGCAAAACTTGATTTTTTCAGCACTTGTCGTATTTACCCAACTCGGTAAACCTCGTTTGGTAAATGTACGACTCGTGCTGAAAAAACCTTCGTTTTGCAACTTGATGTATAAACTACTATTTTAAATCTCGTCTCTTACAATTAAATTTTTTTCGGTGTATCGGATCGGTGACGGTGAATTGACTAAATATATGAAAATTTGACTCAAAATTCCATTCAAAGGATGTTTTTAGCCTTTCTTAGAGCATCATTACCGGTGCGTTGCGGAAATTGTTGCTATTTTGTTAACCGGTAACGCTTCTATTTTAGTTTAGTCACCCACTCGCACACCGGTCGTTGCCAAATTAGGTTGTCAATTTACTACCCGGCAACCTTACCGGTGGTTACTGAATTATTTTGTTTGGTGATTTTAATAAAAGTTTTCCCATATATTTGATCACGAAAATAAAATGTTAGAATGTCTACTTTGCGATTCCGACTGGCAGAACCGGTTTTGGGCACTGTGGCCACCGGGAACCTGCTACAACCGAAAAAAGTCCTTTTTGAGGCCCCGACTTTGAGGACCTGTATCTCCGGAACGATAACACATAGCGGGTTGCTTCCAGTTGCATTTGACGGGTTATAACCTCAACTTTATGCTCCCGTAGAGATGATTTGTCAAAAGTGGACACCGGTTCCGTTAACCCGGAACATCCGAAAAACATGATTTTTACAGATTTTGTTATAAAATCAACACATTAGTACATTTTTTCAACCGGATTTTTTGTAAATTATTACATACGTACACTACATACTACCCCTGACTGTTTGGGATCGTTCCGGCCAACTGTGGCCAATCCGGAACCGGTTCCAGGGTACCACCAAAACGGTTCCAATAATGGTATCGCTAGAAACCCATCATGTTGCATATCAAACTTCATGAAATTGAAAATTATGACCATCTAAGGTCATGACGATATCTTGCCACTGGGGGACACTTCCGGAGGGTCTGTAAGTTAGGTAATTTTGGAAGGTTCAACTAAATTTATCTACTACAGAAAATTCAAACCGCCATCAATGAAATGGTTCCGGAATGGTAATCGGGCTCGGTTGTGTAGCTGCTAGTGTGATTGCTCTCACCCAGCCGGCCTGGGTTCGCTCCCAGTCCCCGACCCCGTTCACATTTCTTAAGACGAGTAATGTGTCATCACACCTTCTATCGGATGGGGAAGTAGAACGTCGGTTCCAGCCTCAGTTGTTGTACGGTTATTTGATCATTCCAGATGTAGGAGTTTTCTCCCTGCTATAAGTACAAACAACACTCCAAACCAAGCCTCCTCCGGTGGAGTCCCTGGCGGCGGTTGGACTTCCAATCCAAAGGTCGTCAGTCCGAACCCTGGGATGGAAGGTTCCTTGGAAAATAAGAAGGATTTGGAGCTCTTCCCATTGAAACCTTTTAAATCTTAGGTTCGAGAAGAAACTTTAAACTTGGTTCTTTGCATATTCCACAAATTTCCTCCATACCCAACCCATTTTCGGTTCCAAATTAATCAGGATGGGACGGAGGACATCGCCATCAGCTATTGTCTCCCAGTGGCCAGGTTGGATTAAAAGACGTGGGCAAGCTTCCCATGCGCCAGTGCCAACGCACACCGCGGGTTTGGTTTTCTAGCTTCGGTACGAGCCTGATCCCATTGTGTGTTGGTATTTCGGTTCATCGTACCAGCGCACCACGACAATCTCATGAACCGTGGTATTAAAACCGGTTTGTACCGCCAGCGCGTACCACGGCACGTACCAAGGGGAAAACCACTCTGCTCATTGCCCTCGAGTAGGCTGTGCCCTAAAGTTACCCAAACGTGCCCGAAGGTGCCCGAATGTTGCCCAAATGTGTCCTGAAGCTTCTCAAAATAAATAATTTGTGTACGATGCTTAGCAACCCTGTTACTTTGTTTACACTTTTTTGGACTGCTCTCGGTTTGTGTTGTGAATTTTTCTCGGAGAACAAACAGCTGCTCGAGGAATCATACCTCCTGCAAGCGCCACAATTCTAAGCGAAGGAAGGACCACCGAAAGCGCTTTCAGTTGAGATATCTTATTCCCCGCGATCCTGAGATTGTCGCAAGCATTCCCACATGAGGAAATCTCGCGTTGAAGCGTGTCTGTGGTGCCGATCCCAATGAAGCGCTGGTGAGATCGATTGTAAAGACAACAGGAATGTAATCAAAGCTTGAATTTTAGTGAATTAAATTATTTAAATAACTTTTGCTTAATTTTAGGGCATGTCAACGACGTGTTGGTGCCGGAGCAACAGATTTTCCGAAGGGCCAAAACTGGTTGGCGATCAGCACATTGGCATGATGGCTCACGTTGTATCCGGATTAAATTTCAACACTACCTGACCACACCAAGATGTTTGCGTCGGAAAGTTTAACACTTCCTGTCAGGAGCTGCGAGCGTTATTCGTCGCCACTGCTCAGTTCAAGATGGTCCCGGCCTCAACGCAGGTTGCGGTACAAGGACAAGAAGCCGTTTGCCTGGTGCAGTGCAATTTGTACATTCAAAACATATTCAACAAGCTAGTTTTATTTTTATTCACACAAAACTATATTTATTTATAACGACATTTTTTAAATATAATAAAGAACACATGATCAACAAATTTGCAGAACTTCGTCGCATCTCAGTGCTGGGATATTAAAATCATAAACTCTTTGTTTGTCTTTTTGGTATTCCCGTCAAACGGTTTTCCCGGGTGTTGAATTGTATCATTTTTTTTTTATTCGGCACAACTTCCAGTATTTCGTCGAGGTCCTTCTTTACTGGCTATCGATTTCACTACAGTGTCGTAGTACTTTATCCCAGCACGACCGTGGTCTTGACTGATCGTCGGTCATGCAAGTGAAACCTTCCGGCAGGACGATCTGGTCGGGTTTGTTAATTTGTCGCGCTGTGTATGTTCACTGCTGGAAGGGCCAAACTGAAATACGCCAACCCAAATGAGAAAACATTGGTCTCTAAATGCTACCTTTTTATTAAACTCTGATTGATCACCTGAGCTTTAAACAATTCCTTGAATCGGAAAACATTCCGAAAAACTAAACCAATTCATTCAATCGATTTTTGAAATCTGATTGTCATGTTTGTTTCTGTTTGTTTATGTAAATGTCAAAATTTTAGTCAAAGGTGCCCGAGAGTGTGCCCTAGGGTGCCCGATGACGTGCCCGATGTTGCCCAGGAGTGCCCAGGGCTCTTTGATCAGAGTGGTTTTCCCCTTGGCACGTACCTCGGCACGTGCCGAGTGAAGCACCTTGGTTCATACGTTGGGTTCATGCCTCGGGTGAGTGCCAGACACACAACCGAGGCGACGAGCCGAGATTGTCGTGGTGCGCTGGTACGTTGAACCAAAATACCCTCGGCTCGAGAGAGTCGGGTACGGGTGTAAACCGAACAAAGCAGGCGCAAAGCAAAACCGAGGTACAAGTGAACCGCGTGTACCGCACGGTGCAGGGAAGCTTGGACGTGGGCAAGACCTTTGGTGGTCATAATTTGCAATTTCATGAAGTTTGATATGTCACATGATATGCTTCCTTGCATACTCCGGAATTGTCCCCCAGTGGCCAGCGGCAACTGGTTCCAGCGTAACCAGGCTGGGTCACAGGATAGCGGCATGACCTTAGATGGTCATTATTTGCTATTTCATGAAGTTTGATATGTCGCATGATTTGCTTCCCAGCATACTCAGGAAGTGTCCCCCAGTGGCCACCGGTAACCGATTCCGGCGTGACCAGGTTGGGTCATAGGATATCGGCATGACCTCAGATGGTCGTAATTTTCAATTTCATGAAGTTTGATATGTCGCATGATATGCTTCCCTGCATACTCCGGAAGTGTCCCCCCGTGGCCACCGGTAACCGGTTCCGGCGTGAACAGGTTGGGTCAGAGGATAGCAGCATGACATTAGATGGTCATAATTTTCAATTGCATGAAGTTTGATACGTCGCATGGTAGGGTTCTTTGCATACTCCGGAAGTGTCCCCCACTGGCCACTGGTAACCGCTTCCGGTGTAACCAGGTTGGGTCAGAGGATATCGGCATGACCTTAGATGGTCATAATTTTCAATTTCATGAAGTTTGATATGCAACATGACGGGTTTCTAGCGATACCATTATTGGAACCGTTTTGGTGGTACCCTGGAACCGGTTCCAGATTGGCCACAGTTGGCCGGAACGATCCCAAACAGTCAGGGGTAGTATGTTGTGTACGTATGTAATAATTTACAAAAAATCCGGTTGAAAAAAATTACTAATGTGTTGATTTTATAACAAAAGCTGTAAAAATCATGTTTTTCGGATGTTCCGGGTTAACGGAACCGGTGTCCACTTTTGACCAATCATCTCTACGGGAGCTTAAAGTTGAGGTTATTACCCGTCAAATGCAACTGGAAGCAACCCGCTATGTGTTATCGTTCCGGAGATACAGGTCCTCAAAGTCGGGGCCACAAAAAGGACTTTTTCGGTTGTAGCAGGTTCCCGGTGGCCACAGTGCCCAAAAACCGCAAAGTAGACGTTCTAACCTTTCATTTGCGGCCAAGACATCCAAAATCGGTCAAGATTCCGAATTTTGGCAGCCAAAAACATTTCTGGGTCATAGAAATCTGGAACGATCTGGAATCTGGAAGCAAACTCGCGTTTCACGTCCAAGATGGCATTCGTCACAAATCTGCTCCGGTCGGAGCAAACTCTAACGTTGCGGCCAGTACCGGTCCCGACCGCCGTACCTCCAGATGTTTTCGTCGGCGTACGTACCCCACCTCTGCGGTCCTTCATTCTGCGCTGCGTGGCCGTTATTGTGTTCAACTCGCTGCGTGATTTGAAAACACGGAAGTGCCCTGCCAGGTGAGAAGTTGAATCCGCTGTGGCCGGTTCAAAATAGCTGCTTATTCCACCTCATCCTGTTGGTTCCAGGAGCTGGGGCCACCGAAGTCACGCGCGGACAATTCAAACTGCATATTCCGTCGAACCAAGTAATATTTTTCCGCCGGAACACTTCAATCCGCAATCACCGACAAAACCCGAAAAAAATCAAGCCAAACTCTATCTAGTTTGTTTTGAACTTTGACAGTTCAAAGTTTTAGTTGCGTTGCTAGCGTGTTGCCAAATATGGTAACTCGCTCCCAACCGAGGCGTTACGTTTTAGTTTAGCAACGCATTTGGCAACGACCGGTGTGGGAGCAAAGTTACTATCACGCGTTACAAAACCTTAAAACCTGCCTAATACTCACGCTGGTAAGGTTGCTCTTACTAAAGAAAGGTATAGGTTTTACTTTATGGCAGGACGTCATTTTCATCTCCGTAAATATGTCGATTCAGCATGAATTTTAATCGGAAAAATCACACTGCATCGATTTTCGACGCTTCGTCGCCAAGTCGACAAGTTGTCAAGTTGAGCTTCGAATACTGGCGCAAGAATGCTGGCGCATATATTTTGTGGCTCGACTTATACTTATTTTGTAGTAGCTTGTCTACCGATGTTTCCAACAATATGTGAGATATCGTAGCTTTTCGGTTTCTTTTGCCCTGTCCGTTTTTGCATAACTGTCCAATGTTTATGCAAAAACTTTTGTGACATAGGACATTCATACGGCAACAAACAATGTGTTTCCCGTGTGCTCCTAAAATCGCCTTTAAGTAGGCTTCATTTGGTCGTGATTTCGTAATATTATTTAACAGAGTTCATTGGATTCCAATAGGAGCTTTCTAAGCTTCTATGCTTTATATCGTTTTCAAAGTTTTCAATGCTCGCGACGCCAATGACTTTCTACCTAAGGTATCGCGATTGAGTGTGTAGTGGTGCGGTTGTAAAAATAGCTACAGTCATCCCACATATTCGGAACGGTTTCCAGATTGGCCAATGTTCAAAAAATCATAGCAAATCGATAATTGAACTAAATGATTCGTTTTTACCTTTATTTGAAAGCTTTTCTTGCGATCTTTTGAAAGCTGTAACGCTTGTTTGATTAAGAATTTGTACGATTAAAAATATTCTTTTGGTGAAAATTGCGTTTTCAGTTTCTTTTGGAAAACACATCATTAATAATACCTTGCTTTCATCATAAGATTTTTTGTATCAAGTTGATGTTATGAATTGAAAGAAGTTATATTCTTTAGTAAGAAAGGCTCTATCTCACCCCTGGTGGGATTAAATCGGGTTTTTTTCAGTACTTGTCGTATTTAACGTATTTTGTGTTAGCATTTATTTTTCATCTGAAAAAAAAAATCTATGAATGTCATTTTTCAAAATTATTGAAATTTTTTATGACAACTTTTAACCAAAAATGTATTTCTTTTATTTTTTCCTTCTTTCAAGTCCTACAATTCGACAAGGAATGGACGCTTCCAACATTTTATGTAGATTGGTACGGCTGAAAAACTAATGATGCAAAACGGCCCTGTTCGGTCCAAGAGAAAGTACGGACAAAGTCAGTCAAATACGCAAATTACGCAAAAAAAAAATGTTGTTCAATCTCGGGATAGTTGCGTCCATACTTTTCCTTACCTCAAAGGTTGCCTTTCAATGACTTGTTTAGAACCTAATATGAAAAATACGGTGCTAGAAAATTCCACTTTTGCTGGTTTAAAAGCGTTTTTTTTTATTTTAGAAAATTCTTTGACGTTTTTTTTTGTTGTTTTTTGATGGATTGCCTCTCAAATTTGTATGAAAAGTTCTAAATTTAAAGAAAATCGAAGACCTTGCTCTTTAATGATTCATTCTCAATATTTTTAAATTAATCAATGAACGATTTTGCCATTTTATTATTGCCAAATGTTTCATATGCAAATATATTTGTAAGAGTTTTTGTGTGAATTTCTTAAATTTTTTTTATTGATTTTTTATTTTATTGAAATTATTAAAAAAATCTGGATATTCTCAAATTTAACGGATGTAATTTTTCATTATTATATGCGTCAACATAGGAGTTAAGCTAAAAAGATGCCAATTTCAGTTCACTGATACAATTTTACTCAGTTTTTGAGAAAATAAAAAAAAATAGAAAAAAAAACCTATAGAAAGATTAAAAAAAAAACACAATGAGTTTTTCATTTGTGTTGGAAAATTTTTAGTTTTACCTAAAATTGGTGTTAATTTACTTTGTTTTTGTTCTTCATTATAGAATTTTTCACTTGGCGGCTGGTTCAATTGTTTTGTAAATTTATTTCTTATTTTATGTGTGGTATTTAGAGTGGTATACTCTTTCAGACGTTAATTTAAACCATAAAATTCGACCTTTACCATTTGCATAATTTTTACTGTGTGAGTTGGACTCCTGATATAACCTGAATTATACTGACTTGTAACTGTATTGGCAAATTAAATAGTTTTTAATTCTAGCCATCCGCCAAAACAAATTTATATAGCATAAAATTGTTCAAAAAGTTTAAATGGATCAATTTTTGATCAATATACAAAGTAAAAAATTGTGTAAATTTTGATGCTGTAATTTCGGAAGGTTGAATATTACCTCTTTTATGATGTAATTTTTCCTCATCCAGACTGAAATAGTGACATTACACCAGAAAAGTGGTGAAATTACACAATTTTAGAGATAAAATTACAACTTTTTTCTGACATACAAAGTACCCCTTCCCAGATGTAATATTACCATATTTTTTTTTCTGTGTACTTTAAGGAACGCAAATTTTCCTGTTCATGTCTGGATAAAATTCAACGAGGCAACCAAAGTGGAATTTGTTTGGCCATAACAAACAAAGCAAACAAATTATCAAAAGCAACAAAACACGACCACAATCACCACCTGTTGCGTTGCTTTTGAAGCTCCCACCCCAAATACCGGTCCAGATCCAACACAGATCGCGGCGTCCACATCCACATCAGGCAAAAAGCGTTAAATGGATGCGTTAATTATTACTGCGGTGGCGAGAGAAACTAATTAAATCCCCCAAACCCCAATTCTAACAGGATCCCTCCTCGCTCATCTCATTTACGCACCTCATTAGCACAGCTCGGATTATCGTAAAAAAGTTACCACAGTTATTGACCACATATGGTTCTGAACCCACACCACCCACGAGTCTCTGTTTTTGTGATTAATTATTATTTCACCGATGGTCTATTTTTAGAACCGCAGGGCCACAGCGACGAGACCTTTGGCTGGCACTGGAGGCTGATCAACCGAAGATAATTGGTCCTTCGTTTGCTCGACATTTTTGCGGGCAATTTAGGGATACCAGAGAAAAATCAAAAACATTTCACATAGACGCCCTTGTTAAGATCACTTTTAGGTTAAAGTTTCTTTCTAGTTTGGTCAAGATGGATTTCAATGCTGTTAAAAACATTAAAATAGTTAAAACAACTTTGTAGTCTATTTTGCTGAAATCGGGAAGCGACTGTTAAAAAAATAACTAAACAATGGCGTCTATGTGAAGTGTGTTCTTGATGATTGATGACATTTCAGTACATAGTTTACAAAAAATCAGCGCAAAAATAAACCTGGAAGCCCTACTGATCAACCAATCCCCTCTTGCCAAAGTGATCACTCGCCAAAGATCATGAGAACTGAGGCCTGACCTGTGTATACAGAGTTCTCCAATACACAGCTTAGGCCGGCGCGTGACGTGATTCGCAAGGGTACCGTTACTTGGCGCGGCTTTCCCCCTTTCCCCCTTCTGCCCGGATGACGGATTGGATCGCGGCGAGCTTAGAGAGCTGGAGCTGGAAAGTTCAAACCACTTCTCGTCATTAGACTGACTCTAGAGTCGTCGTGGATATTGAAAGTTTGGTCGAACTTGGCTTCCCCGCGTCTTTTTTTCTTTTTTTCTTTTTTGGGTCCAGGAAACAGGAGAGAAGTAAAATGTTGCCGGATTAATGCACTCGAGTTAGTGTTTATGTTGGTGAGTGTGTTCGTTCGTTCTGGAAGATTGGAAACCAGTTTCATTTTATGTGCGCGGTGCTCTTTAGCAGCCGGTTTCAGATTCAAACAGCTGAATCGATTCACTTCTCTTGGCATGTCGATGCGGGAGGCTGGCAGGAGGATGAATCTTGCGTAACGTATGGAGAGCTAATAAGTGTGCGATTGCTGGCCACTAAAAATAGATAATGTTCTTAGTCATTGTTGTTAGCGCTTCATACGAAACCGCATCGTAATGATATTCAAATTGGGGCTGATTATCTTGTTTCAAAACGATACCACCTCAAGTCGCAAATATCGGAGTTGCTTTTGAAAAGGGCGTATGATCTAATCAAAAATCTTTTCTGTTATTTATCTGAACCCGTTTAGAACATGAAAGACAGCAGGAATTTCTTATCATAACAAAAAAAAAATTTAAAAAAAAACAATCATTACAAATCTGTCACTATAAAACAACTATAAAAACAACAAAAAACATAAAAAATCTATCACTTAGACGCCCTTGTTTTGTTTGCTTAAACAAAACTTTTTCTTCTTTATTTGGCGATCGAAAGGAGCTTCATTAAAATGGATCCAAACAAGGGCGTCTACATGAAATGTTATTTCTGGAGTTTTTTTAAAAGGTCCAATAAACAAAATTTTCAGTTTTTTTTTCTTTTTTGAGTGTTTTTTAATACCCATGACTCAAGACGGTTTCAAAAACACCCAAAAAGCAAAAACTGAAAATTTTGTTTTTTGGAACTTTTCCCAAAAAACTCCAGAAATAATGTTATTTTTGCTAGATTTCGCACAAATTTGATCATTTACTAGAACTGATTGTAATTTTGCGTTGGGAATTAGGCTCGGACTTTTTGTCAAATTGTTATTCAGACTTGGAAATTTACTCAGATTTCGGTCATTCGATTTTTTTTTTGTATTTTTTAATCCGACTGAAACTTTTTTGGTGCCTTCGGTATGCCCAAAGAAGCCATTTTGCATCATTAGTTTGCTAGTTGTTGGCAGCTGTCCATACAAAAATGATGTATGAACATTCAAAAATCTGTATCTCTTGAAAGATTTTTTTGTAGGCCAAGTTGTAGATATGGATATAGACTACACTGAAAAAAAATGATGCACGGTAAAAAAATTGGTGATTATTTATTTAATTTTTTGTCACTAAAACTTGATTTGCAAAAAAAAAACACTATTTTTATTTTTTTTTTCATTTTTTGATATGTTTTAGAGGACATTAAATGCCAACTTTTCAGAAATTTCTAGGTTGTGCAAAAAATCTTTGGCCGAGTTATGAATTTTTGAATCAATACTGATTTTTTGAAAAAAAAAAAAACTTTCAACTTCATTTTTCGATGTAAAATCAAATATGCAATTAAAAAGTACTGTAGTAAAATTTTGATAAAGTGCACCGTTTTCAAGTTAAGGCCAGTTTTTGGTAACTTTTTTGAAAATAGTCGCACTTTTTCATTTTTGAAAATTAGTGCACGTTTGCCCACTTTTGAAACAAATATTTTTGAAAAGCTGAGAAAATTCTGTTTTCTAAGTCTCACTCAAAGCAACTAATGGTCCGATTTGAAATATGATTTTTTTTATCGTGTATCATTTTTTTCAGTGTAGTCCGTATCCATACCTACAACTTTGCCGAAGACACCAAATTGATCAAAAAATTCCATCAAAAGATACAGATATTTGAATTTTCATACATCGTTTTTGTATGGACAGCTGCCAAGTTTGTATGGAAAATTATATGGACAAACTAATGATGCAAAATGGCTTCTTTGGGCATACCGAAGGCACCAAAAAGGTTTCAGTCAAATTAAAAAATACAAAAATTAAAATTCTAAAAAAAAGACCGATTTCGTAGAGAACTGCTCTACTTGACTCTAAATAGGAATTTCACTCTGAGTTATTATTGAATTTAGCTTAGAATTGAACTTTCTTTGAACTGATTGTGCGATTTTGAGAAGAATATCCTTATCAAAATCAGTTTAAATGAAAGTCCATCTTTAATCCGGATTGTTATTTTACTTAATTTAGACTGAAAAAGTGACAACCAGAAAAGTGGTAAAATTCAGAGTCAAAGTCCTAATTAAAGTCAAACACACAGTTAGTTCAGACTCTAAGTCCTGAATTACAGTTAGCCCAGGAGAGAGTTCAAATCTAAGCCAAGTTCAATTAAATTTTGAGTTAATATCCAAATTAGATTTCTTGAAGTTTAACTCAAAGTCTTAGCTACAAGTCTGCAAAATTGCAAATCTGTACAAAATTTCACAACAGTCAAAGTCCTAATTGAAGCCAGTCTAAGTATTGGTTCAAGTCAGAGCTTTATTCAAACTAAAATTAAAATCCCGAGTCCTAATTTTATTCACACTCAAATCAAAACAAATAAGCAATTATTTCTAAGCTGAATTTGACAACAATTCTAAGTCAAAGCACTACATAAAGTCAAAATGAAAGAAATTTCAAGTAAATTCAGAGTAAAAGTCTTTCCTAAAGTCAAAACTTGAGTAAGTACAAGAGTCAGAAAAAGCAAAAATTCTGAGACAAAGTCCTAATCAGGTGTTGAAGTGACGGTCTACATTTCAAGTAGACGCCCTTGTTTAGATCACTTTCTTAAAAAAAAACATAAACAAGAGAGATTTTTTAACAAAAAAAAGTTGTTTATAATGATACTTTTTGACTTAAAACAAAATTTGTTAAGAAATTCATACTGTCTTTGAAGTTCTAAAAGGATTTAGACTAAGATCAGAAATGTTTTTGGATGTGATCATACATCTTTTTCAGAAGCGACTCGAATATCCGCTGTCGTGCGAACTGTATCGAAATTGGTGCAAATATAAACAAGTTAATTACTACGCGCTGTAAATTAAATTGCAATTTTTCACGCACTAAATCTATACCTTGGGGGAAGGAGGGTTGGCGGCGATTGCATCTGCTGCTTATTGTTTCCACTATCAAAACGTTTCAACGTGTGAAATATTCTCACAAATCGCCGCAACTTTTTTTTGTTTAATGCGACCAAGTCATACGTGGACAGCAAACAATAGTTCATGGGAATTGATTCATAATAAAGTATTGTCTTTTTTTTATATGTTTCTATATACTGTTTTTAGACCTAAACGGCGAAGTAATTACTGTTCAAGGGTGGTGACTTGAAAAAGCGCAATTTAAACTGAAAATTGTCAAAACTTGACAAGTTTGCAAACAAAGTTTCTGCAGTGTCATAGCACCTTATTACTTGAAGAAGTGCTAATTTTCACACAAGTTTACTCACTTTATTTCGAAAAAGTGCAAACAACTTTATTATGAGCATCTTCCGCTGGCCTCAAACTGGAAAAGAAGAACAGTTTCAATTTCGATTGGGAGAAAAAAAAATCTTGCAGGATTACGTCACCCATAGCGGTGGTCATCACAAAACAAACCCCAGAAATTCTTTGCCTTTTTCCCTGACGACGTCGTCGTTAACAATGCAGTAAAAAAAGAACTGGTAAACTGAGCACAGGTCAACTAGTCATTAAACGGAAACTATGGGATGGGAGTGTGATGGTGATGTGGTGATAGAACACACGAAATAAAAGAGGGAAACGTAGTGAGTAGCCTGTCCCATTTTGAGGTCATGTCGAGGAATTTCAGGTGCTCACTTCTTAAATGATAGATTATGATGTTAGGAACAATGTTTTCTTAGACAAGAAAAAATAATAAAATACTTTCTCGCACCCCCTACTCGATTTACTGAAAAATGTCACTTTTTTGAACAAATTTTCTAAAATCGCTTGGAATCAATACAAAAACTGATTCGATCTGGTGAGTATTATCTTCAAACGATAGGTTTTTGTCCATAGATTAAGATGCACTATCAATATTGGACCAAAATCTAAGTTTTTGGACTCTCCCAGGCGGATTTATGTCGAAAAAATCGCATTTTTTTGAAACTTTTTTCAGAAATGCTCATTTAATTTAGGGTAGCCTATTTTTCCCAGTAAAACCAATACATGCAGCTTGTAGGAAATTTCATGGCGAACATTTTTCCCTCTGAGAAAATGCAATTTCGACACTCCAGAGCCGAGATATTTGAGTTTTAGTGAGGAAAAATGTGCCAATTTTCAAAATTTCTCAGAATTCAGAAGCAAGGCCTACTAATTACCCGATGTTGCAAGCATGTGTCGCAAAGGTCAGGGTATGCTTTCTTATAGTAATTTTGGCCGCTGAATCCGAATCTGAAATCAAAATTCGTGTAAACAGTGATGTTATGTAACTACACCCTTTTGGAATGTTATTTGCGTGATAAAATCGCTGCCATTCAAATTGCTTGCAAGTTCGATCATACTTTTTTCGGTTTTCGTAAATACCACTTTGATTCAGCGATTTTCCACTCTCCATATCAAAAAGATTTGTTTTGTATGGAAATTGGGGAGGAGGGGGTCAGCGATTAAAAAAAAAAGTGTCCACGTGGTTTATGGATAGTCCCTAAGCCACCACCAAATAACAATATGCGATTTTTCGAATTGCTTAAGATAATCAAAAAGTAAAAAACATTTAACAGATCTGTAAGTAAAAAATCAATCAAAGTGGAACGAAAACCGAGAAAAGTATGACCGAACTTGCAAGCAATTTGAATGGCAGCGATTTAATTACGCAAATAACATTCCAAAAGGGTGTAGCTACAAAACATCACTGTTTACACGAAATTTGATTTCAGATTCGGATTCAGCGGCCAAAATTACTATAAGAAAGCATACCCTGACCTTTGCGACACATGCTTGCAACATCGGGTAATTAGTAGGCCTTGCTTCTGAATTCTGAGAAATTTTGAAAATTGGCACTTTTTTCCTCACTAAAACTCAAATATCTCGGCTCTGGAGTGTCGAAATTGCATTTTCTCAGAGGGAAAAATGTTCGCCATGAAATTTCCTATAAGCTGCATGTATTGGTTTTACTAGGAAAAATAGGCTACCCTAAATTAAATGAGCATTTCTGAAAAAAGTTTCAAAAAAATGCGATTTTTTCGACATAAATCCGCCTGGGAGAGTCCAAAAACTTAGATTTTGGTCCAATATTGATAGTGCATCTTAATCTATGGACAAAAACCTATCGTTTGAAGATAATACTCACCAGATCGAATCAGTTTTTGTATTGATTCCAAGCGATTTTAGAAAATTTGTTCAAAAAAGTGACATTTTTCAGTAAATCGAGTAGGGGGTGCGAGAAAGTATTTTATTATTTTTTCTTGTCTAAGAAAACATTGTTCCTAACATCATAATCTATCATTTAAGAAGTGAGCACCTGAAATTCCTCGACATGACCTCAAAATGGGACAGGCTAGTAGTGAGGTTTAACGATTTCCAGCTAAAACCGATCAAATTCTGAGTAAGTTTCTTTGCTTCTACTGTTTTGTACGCCTTTATTTAGATAACCTAAAAAAAACCTTTTTCTTCTCTATTTTAGCAAACAGAATGGGGATGTATGTACTATAAAGTGATCTAAACAAGGGCGTCTATATGAAATGTTTTTTCTAAGGTGTCGAAGTGGAGTCTGAATCACAGTCAGCCTTGAAATTTCTTGCCTGGATTTTGCACAGATTTGACCATTTGCCTGAAATGATTGTAAATTTGCTTCAAAAAATATAATTCCGTTAAAACTGACGCGGCTGAAAAAACAAGAAAAGATACATTGGGGCAATTACAGCTCCAAAGCCAACTGAAGCAGCATTAAGTCTTTGACTGTCACGACGATGCCGTTCTCGCACCGTGACTTTCGATCTACTTTGCCTATTTTCTTGCGCGTTTTGCAGGATTGCAGATTCACCCTACTTGGACACTCAAAACTGTTTAAATTTGAAATAAACTAGGTAATTAAAAAACAAGAATGCTAGAGATTTTTCAAAAGATTTGTTTTTTTTTTTTTTAAATCGAGGATTTTAGAAAATAGTCTTTTTAAACGTCTCAGAATAAATTTTTAAGATTCATTTTGAACGATCTTCGCTTCGCTTGGAGACGATTGTTTTAGCGAATCACAGACTGGATTTCGCCATGTATATTAGGGGTGTTTCAACCAAACAAAAAAGTTCTCAGAATCAGGCAAACCGAGGTTCTCAAGCCTACGAGGGGACCTCGGTTTGCCTGATTCTGAGAACTTTTTTGTTTGGATGACACACCCTAATGTATATACAGGGTTGTTACGAATAGCGCGGATCGCGCGGATGGCGCGTTTCGCGCGGATTTGCTGACTTATTTTTCTCAGGCTTACTTTTAAGTTGTTAATAAAAATATTATCAAGAATTTCGAGAATTTGTGTTTTTTTTTTTCATTGAGTGCAATTTTAATTTCTTATTAATAGATTTTTTTCTGAAAATGTTTGTTTGTATTTTCTTAATACGAACCGTCGAAAAATAAAGATGAAGATTAACCATTTCTTAACATATCCGGCTCTGAGTATGTAATTTCTTTTGAGTTTTGAGTAATATTTTTTCAACCTTATTTATTTTTAATTTTATAGTGGATATATTCAATTTGCCTTTGAATTTTAGATGGGATTTACCCGTAGCAAAAATTGTTCTAAATTTAAACATTCTTGGCGAATAATAAAAAGCTCTGAACATTCAAATATTAATACTCCATAATTCAAAATGCGAAATTCTGAATTCAAAACTTTTTTTTATATTAATTTATTTTTTAAATTTGATCTTTTCTTGAAATTTTGAATTTTTGATTTTTTAGTTTTATGGTGTATGGTGTTTCAGACTCTTAAAATTCCTAATCAAAATTTTTAAAATTCAGATTAAAAAAATTTCGAATTTCTATGGTCAGGGTTTTTTTCATACATTATGGATGTAACAATAACATTTTTAGAAAATACTCGAAATTTTCACAAAACTACGTATTTTCGAAAAATACGTACGGAGGGGGCAAAAAAATATAAAAATATAAAAAAAATTAAAATGCATTTTACACTAGTTCAGTTGTTTTGCAATCATTAGTTTTCAAAAAATCTAAGATCTGACAAAAACAAAAATTGTATCGAAAAAAAAGATTTTGCATCGAAAATTTTCAAAAAATCTTAAGATTTTTTAATAAACCCAAACATGCTAATAATGATTTTAAACGCAGGAGAATGTATTTTAATTTGATTTCAGCTAGTTGCCCTTGAATTTTCATTGAAATTTTGAAGTTTATTTTAAAAATATTTTTTTTGCCCCCTGATTTTTCGGGCCAATTTTGAAGGGGGGGGGGGGGGTGACAACAATTTTTAAAAATATTTGTAGCAGCCTAACAACATTTTTTTGAAAATACTCATAATTTTCACAAAACTACGTATTTTCGAAAAAAAAAACACTAAAAATTTCCGTTTTTACAATGTGGGTAACAAACGATCGGGATTTTTTCATACATTTCGAATGAAATAACAATATTTTTTGAAAATTCTCCAAATTTTCACAAAACTACGTAATTTCGAAAAAAAAATACTCAAGATTTAAATTTTTTAAATATGGGTGTTAAACGATCGGGATTTTTTCATTCATTTAGAATGCAATAACAACATTTTTAGAAAATACTCAAAATTTTCACAAAACTACGTATTTTCGAAAAAAATACTCAAAATTTCCGTTTTTACAATGTAGTTTTGTGAAAATTTTGAGTATTTTCTAAAAATGTTGTTATTAAATTTGAAATGCATGAAAAAATCCCGATCGTTTGATACCCACGATCGATACCCACCGAGCCACGTAGCCCAGTGGTAACGCTTCCGCCTCGTAAGCGGTAGATCGGGGTTCAAATCCCGGCTCGGACCAACACAACTGATGATCTTTTCCCTTCTGGAATCGATTGCTTAGTAAAGGGAAGGTAGTGTATCGTCACAAACTGGACCTTATCACGACACCTTAGGGAGGCGACCTATGGAATGTTAACATTAACCTTAACATGTTAACATTAAGTTGAGAATGAAACTGCCACTGAATCCGCTTTGTAAATGCCGGCCCCGATACTCTTCAAGGGTGTTCCCCTCAGGAACTGGGAAAGATTTACTTTTTTTTTGATACCCATGTTGTAAAAATTTAAATTTTTATGTATTTTTTTCGAAAATGCGTAGTTTTGTGAAATTTTTGAGAATTTTCTAAAAATGTTGTTATTACATTCGGAATGTATGAAAAAATCCCGATCGTTTGATACCCACATTGTGAAAACGGAAATTTGGAGTATTTTTTCGAAAATACGTACTTTTGTGAAAATTTTGAGTATTTTCTAAAAATGTTATTGTTACATCCAAAATGTATGAAAAAATCTGATCATTTGATACCCATATTTCAATAACAATAAATTTTTGGTTTCTTTAGAGAAAAAATATGCATTTTCGAAATACAGGAAAAATACGTATTATTGTGAAAACTTTCATGAAATATTAATTTTAATGGATAGCTGACATCATCCCGAATCCAAAACACTATAATTTTCTGATGTTTGCATGATTTTTCGTACGATTAAAGCCAATGTCTCCCATATAGCCAAAATCCCATAAGCTCTGTGCCTCGGTTTTGCATCCCCATATGCGGTGCTAAACCGAGGCACGACTGTATATGATGATTTTCCAAAACAGTTTGCCTCCACCTGCATCGGGTCCTGACCACCATGACAACCGTCCATTGCCGGCCGCTCCCGCACTCCACCGTGCACCAGGGACAAGGAAAGGGATTTAAAAGGCGGGAAGTGTTGAAGCTTCACTTTTTTAAGAGCGTGAGGGAAAATCTCCACGGTGTCCCCAAATAAGATTCACTTGGA
Organism: Culex pipiens pallens; assembly: GCF_016801865.2. Classification (NCBI taxonomy): domain Eukaryota; kingdom Metazoa; phylum Arthropoda; class Insecta; order Diptera; family Culicidae; genus Culex; species Culex pipiens. The sequence goes on from NC_068937.1 coordinate 129,077,748, forward strand.
GCATGACGGTATTAGGTCTAGGATACGCTCTAACCAAGCGTTGCGACCAATGGCATAAGTATTCATGTTGCTTGACATGGTTACCAGATTTTCAAGTTTTACAAATTGCTTAAAATTTAGGTTTTTTTTGTCACTGTGTAATCTTTTTGTACTTTTCAAACTTTTTTGTCTTTAACAAATTTCAAATAAAAAATGCCTGGGATTTTTTTTTGAACTGCTGTTTTGAGTATATTTTTCGATTCTCGAAACTAACTCATGAAAATTGGAAGATTTGTACGTTTTTTGTTGTCTTCTCCCTCCTACATAATTCTTTAACTTCAGAAGGCACCAAGAAACAAAGAGTACATACGTGTAGGTGCTTCATTTATTGCTGCGCCTGGAAAAGCTACCTTTCCTCGATGCAGAAGGTTGTAATGAAGACACGAAGAAATAAACTACAAGCAAATCGTGGCCAAATCCAAAACACATCGGCAAGAAAGGCGTGTGAGGTGAGGGAAACCCTCAATTTTCCCGTTATAAACGCGCGCGCTCTTTTCAACAAGAAGATGTACATCTCTCACTCTCTCTCTCTCTCTCCGAACCTGCTGCTGCTGCACTACTTTGGAAATTTGAATATCTCAACCCGGTTGACGCCAAAAGTGCATCCAAGTGTAAACGTTTATGCGGGTGTGTCCCACGACGAATGGCTCGGACTCGCTGATGGGAAAACGGGTCACCACACCTCGAAACTCTACTTTAAGCCATCAAGTCTATAATATTGTTTTTATTGTTCGAAAGAAAATGATAAACTTCGAAAGGCCGCCGCCGCCGACGCGACGCGACTCCGTAGTCTTGGATGGCATGGCATTAGCAGAGGGGGCCACACCTTGGCAAGATAGCAGCCCCAGCAAAAGCAAAGAAAGGTGAGAAAGGTGAGTCCCAGGAACAAATAAATAGGAAATTGATACTATTATTATGATTATACTTGCCTTTCCCCGTTTGGAGCTGTCTGTGTTTCTTGTGTGTATGTAATCTAGCAACAACTGCGACAAGACAAACGGGGTCAATGTTTAAACGGGTATTGAGTCGTTTGAAGAAAAATAAGTAAAAAAAAACGAGACATTACAACTTGAACTCTGCCAAGTCTGCATACTGACAAGGCCGGCGCCGTTAATGATCAGAAATAACATTCTTTGTTCTGTTGCTAAAATAAAGCTTTTTTTGCTATTCTGCAGAAGATGTCGCTAGCAGCGGGAACAAAGAGTTTCCTAACCCATCCTTTGTTTGACTACAACAAATTTTTATGACATACCGACTCTCGATCCGATAACAACAGCACAGGTGAAAAATACTGTTTCATTTCTGTTATCGGAAATGGGTCTCGCTCCTCTTCAAGAAAGCCCGAGTTCGAGAAAAAAAAGTGATTGTAATGAGTTGATAACGGTTTGTCCGTGTAAGCAAACAGAGTTATCGATAAAAAGCTTTAGATAAAGCGGGAAGCTCTCACTGGTACTGTACTCAAACCGTGTCACTTTCAGTTTTTCTATGTTGCACACAGCGCGCCCCGCCCGTGTGTTATCAGCTCGAGAGGCAGACTGTTCAATATATCAAAAATATCGACGCGACGCTAATGAATCGCTGCTCGAATCCGGCTCGATGATTCATTAGGATGAATAATGATTGATACTTGTTTTTGGTTTTTGCGTGCAGTATGCTGCTTTGTCGTTCCCATCACGAGTGCAGCCGATGAGTTCTGGAACTCATTGAGATGCTCACTGCGGAAATGCGTTCTCCCAATAACTGATGAGAACCCAGCGAACCAAAAACACACCTTGAGTCTAGAGATCCTGATATCATGCGACAGACATTAATTGGAGCCTAACATTTCAAAAGGGCACAACATTTTTTAAACAATAGTGTATCCCTTTCACTCGAATGACAGTTTGCATAAGGTGTGAGAGGGATACACTCTTGTTTACAAAAGTTTACAATAAACTAAAAAATATTTTTACAATCAACTTCAAAATTTCAATGAAAATTAAAGGGCAACCAGCTGAAATCAAATTAAAATACATTCTCCTGCGTTTAAAATCATTTTTAGCATGTTTGGGTTTATTAAAAAATCTTAAGATTTTTTGAAAATTTTCGATGCAAAATCTTTTTTTTCGATACAATTTTTGTTTTTGTCAGATCTTAGATTTTTTGAAAACTAATGATTGCAAAACAACTGAACTAGTGTAAAATGCATTTTAAAACACTTTTTTCATTTAAATGTGTTGTGTGTCTTGTTATTTAAATTTTTATATTTTTTATTTTTTTGCCAATTTTTTTTCAATTTCGGGAATTCCCGGGACAAATTGTGAAAATTCCCGGGATTCGGGAATTCCCGGTTTTGGAAAAATCCCGGGATTATTGTCCCGGGAATTCCCGGGATGGACGCACTAGGTCCATAGAACTTAATGAAGGGATTCTGTCAACGACACTCAAATATGCAAAAAAAAAAATGTTTTTGGGTATTAAAAATATATCTTTAAGATCATAGTGCATGATGGTGCAAAATCCGATTGTGAAGATACGATTTAAAAAATGTTTTCTAATGAAAATGACGAATAAACAGACAAAAAATTTGAGGTTTGAGTGCATGAACCGAACCGATTTTCATAAAGTATTCGCCTCCTTTTCTCTCCCACAGAAAACCTGGGAACGAGGTAGCTGTCAAACTAGGCCAAAATGTTAAAGACACACCTCGTTCCCAGGTTTTCTGTGGGTGAGAAAAGGAGGCGAATACTTTATGAAAACCATACCTGTCAAAATTCCTAGCCTCAAAATTTTGTCGCGAGTTGCTTTTCTCCTCTATTCTATCACCAACTGTTTTCTCTTCTTTTTACGAATTTTGTGTTCCGAGCAATGAGTGCTTCAGTTCAACAAAATGAGTTACCTTTGAAGTTACCTATATTTTTAATCCATTTTAGATGAGTAACTCATAAGAATGAGTGATCCGCCAATGCAAATCATTCGATTGTGATGAGTGACCAACGCATTTGACCTATTTTTTCGTGACCATTTAAGACTACTGGAAGGTCCGTCGACGTGTGACGACCACTTGCAACAGAATACAACTTTTGGAGGCCAACCCGACATTCTGCTGATGTTTCTCCACACACTGAAAACCCAAAACAATAACACCGGAGGGAAACCTTCGCCAAACAAAAACTACCAACTCAACCATTCCAACCTGGTTGTGGCCCAAACTCCTACGAGAAACCTCGAGTTCGCTCGCGCACCCCTCAGTGCCATTTAAAGAAAGCAATTTGTGTGTGTTTTACGATCTTTCCTTTTTGCCGAACATGCCCCTTCGCAACAGATTCTTGTCTATTTTTTTTTTTTGGGGAGGAACAATTTCTTTCCCCTCAAAGCCACTTACCCTCCGGAATGCAAATAGTTCCTTCTGGAGCTTCTGCCGCTCGGCCGAAGGTTGTTGGCCTTTTCCACGTATGAATTTCAACATTGTTGTTGTTGTTGTTGTTCCTTCTGCTGCTCCAACTCCAAGTTCACGCGCGGGTTCTAGCTGCTCTCTTCCTGCTTTGCTTTCGTGCGCTGCGCTGCTAAATCTCTTCTTCTTGCCGCGTGGTAAGTAGTGTGTCGTCACACATACAACCTCTCCTCCACTCACATTCACAAAGGCTCCACTCTAATATCTCTTTTTCACTTCTTTTATTTTCCGCGCTTTGCTTCGATCAAAGTTTGACCATTTCTTCACTTCACGGGCTGCTGCTGAGCTACTTTGGATGCTGCTGGATTTCGGATCGCTGCTCTGGCGGTTGTTCCCTTGCGGTCATGAAGCCCGGTGGTGGCGTGAGGTTCATCGATTGGCCACCTTCTGCCCGTGCACGAAAATGTTGATCTGCAATATTGAGAGGGAGAGAGAGAAAACAACAAACATCAGTTAAATAGCAGCGATTTTTCACATTGATGGGTGAGATCAAGGGGAGATCGATCGATCATTGCCCCCTTCAAGAAGATATGGTTTATGTGGAGAGAATTTTCATTACATCAGGTTGTTCAGAAACATCAATCTTGTTGAAGCGTGGATGGGTTTAGTTCCACAAGAAAACGCTTGGAATAAGTGTTATGTAATTGCTGGTGGGTTTTATCTTGCCCCCTCGGTTCAAGCATCAAAGAAAAGATCACTTGATCAACAGGCGATGGAAGTTCTTGGTAGACCTTTCCGGTTCTTGAAGGTCAAACCCACCGATCCAACAACACTCATTAGTGATACCAACATTGCACGCCAACACTAGCAATTACGCTGGTTTTGTTCTTCCGTTCCGTAATTTGAATAGTGTGCCCGGCGACGGCGTCACAACAATGCCCTCGGTTCGCGATAGCGCCGCCGGAAAGTGGCCACACTTTTGCTAGTACCACTGTCAGTGTTTGATTGTTGGTTCCCAGCGACTCCGACTTGGGTCAGCGAGATATCAAATTCCGTGCAAACATCACGCAGTCGGTCTTGCTTCAATGCTGGCGGCGTCGGTCAGGGTGGCCACTCGGAACTATTATTCGAATTTTTGGATTCTCCCCGAACATTTCAGAACCTTACTGCTGCGCTACGCTTTATTGTGAAACTTTTTGACCGATTTCTGTGTTTCTACGTTGTTGTCCGCTTGCAATTCAGGTCTTGTTTGGGGTCCCATGAGTCCCTATTGAAAATTATTGAAGTTCTTAAAAAGTTCTGCGTAAAACCATTTTTGGCGAATACAAAAAAGGGTAAATATTGCAAAAGTTCCGCAGTGCTTTTAAACCTTCCTACGGTATTGGAGTCCTTTTCGGCCATTTTGCCTTCCTCACCTCACTGAGGCAAGGCTATAAAATCACTCAAAAAATGAACTTCTTAATTCGACCTCGTAGACCTACCTTCACGTATACCTATCGACTCAGAATCACAAATGTCTGTGGGGATGTGTGTAGACATGATTTTTTTTCCACACGAATATCTCAGAATTGGCTGAACCGATTTTTGACCGGATCCGCCTTATTCTGTTCCTTTTGGGGTCCCCTAAGACCCTGTTAAATTTTATTCTGTTTAGTGGAGTACTTTTAAAGTTATGCCATAAAAAAGTTTTTTTTTGTAGCTGAGCAGTTCTCTCAGATTTCGGTCATTCGATTTTTTTTTTTTGTATTTTTTAATCCGACTGAAACTTTTTTGGTGCCTTCGGTATGCCCAAAGAAGCCATTTTGCATCATTAGTTTGTCCATGTAATTTTCCATACAGGCAGGCAGCTCCATACAAAAATGATGTATGAAAATTCAAAAATCTGTACCTTTGGAGGATTTTTTGATCGATTTGGTGGTGATCGATTTGGTGTGGCCAAACATTCAATATTACGCCCTTTTAAAATGATAGTCTTGGTTTAAATTTTTTGAAAATATTCTTTTCGAAAAGATCGGAAAATTTTACGAATTTTTCATAGTTTAACACGGCATTAGAAAGTGGTGTGTTGTTTGGTTGGACTTAGAAAACATCAATTTTCCTGTTTTTAAACCTTTGCATGGCAATATCTCAGCAACTAAGGGTCGTATCAACAAAGTTCAAAAATGCAAAATATAGAGAATTTTCTCAGCTTTTCAAAAGTATTTTTTTCAAAGGTGGGCAAACATGTGCACTAATTTAAAAAATAAAAACTGCGACTATTTTCAAATAAGTCACCTAAAAATGGATTTAACTTGAAAACGGTGCACTTTATCAAAATTTTACTGAAGTACTTTTTGATTGCAAATTTGATTTTACATCGAAAAATTAACTTAAAAATTTTTGCGACCAATATTTAGATTTTTTGAAAAAAATCAGTATTGATTGAAAAATTCATAACTCGCTTAAAGATTTTTTTTGCACAACCTGGAAATTTCTGAAAAGTTGGCATTTTATGTCCCCTAAAACATATTTTAGTGACAAAAAGTTAAATTAAAAATCACTAAAAAGTTAAATTAAAAATTACCAAATTTTTCTTTACCGTGTATCATTTTTTTCAGTGTAGTCCATATCCATACCTACAACTTTGCCGAAGACACCAAATCAATCAAAAAATTCCTTCAAAAGATACAGATTTTTGAATTTTCATGCATCATTTTTGTATGGAGCTGCCAAATTTGTATGGAAAATTATATGGACAAACTAATGATGTAAAATGGCTTCTTTGGGCATACCGAAGGCACCAAAAAAGTTTCAGTCGGATTAAAAAATATAAAAATTAAAATTCAAAAAAAAAAGATCGATTTCGTAGAGAATTGCTCATTAGGATGTAATATGGTTGTATGGAAAAAAATAATGTTGTCCAAATTTAGTGAGCACAGAACTTTTTCAGTTCCTTTTAGGGTCCTAAACAACTCCCCAAAGTTTGGGACCGATTGGTTAAGTCCTCACTTTGCGCAAAGCGATTCAATTTTCCATATAAATTTGTATGGAGAAACCCATTTTTTTGGAATTTGATATTTATAAAATCCACGTTTCATGCTATATCCAAACCGGACTCATATTCGGATGCTCTGGAATGTGCTCTACAACTTTCCTGAAGAGAGTATGGTGCCAGCTTGCCCCTAAAAAAAGATACATCGTGTTCAAAACTCGTCTAAAACATGTTTTTTGCTCGAAAATCACGTTTTAGACGAGTTTTGAGGACGCAATATCTTTTTTCAGGAGCAAGTTAGAACCATACTCTCTTCGGCAAAGTTGTAGAGCACATTCTAGAGAATCCGAATATGAGTCCAGTTTTAGTACAGCGTGAAACATGTTTTTTTAATATTAAAATAAAAAAAAATGATTTTTCCCATACAAATTTATATGGAAAATTGAATCGCTTTGCGCAATGCGACGACTAAACCAATCATTCTCAAACTTTGAGGAGTTGTTAAGGACCCCAAAAGGAACTGAAAAAATGCTGTGCTGGAAAATCGATTTTGATATTACACCCTAATGCTCATACCAACCTCTGACATTTTTGACGATTTGCAGGGGTTACATTAAGACATTTTTTTTACTATTTTATAAATATATGCAGCAATTTTTAAATTCAGAATGATTAATTTGAATTCAAATCTTATCACTGAAAAGTTGTTCTGAAAATTCAATATTTGTCGCTTACTTATTAATTTCAAAAAAATTACTCAAATCAAGCTCCTAAAAATAATAATAATTTTAAATAAACGCAGTATGTCCTGTAAGTAGAGGTGAGCAAAAAAAGAGCGAGCCATTCAAAGAGCCGGTTAATTGAAAAGAGCTAACGAACCACGGCTCACAAAAAAAGGACCGCGGTTCTTTTTTAAGCTTCGGTTTTTTGAAATAAAAAAAACCGTTTCAAGATGGCATGATTTATTTTATAAATATAATTTTTTAATTTTCCGAAAAACTGCAGTATTTAATTTATTTTTAAGAATTTAAAAATGCAATTTCAGATGTGCATATAATGCATATAAAAATTAATCCCAAAAGTAAATGATTTTCTAAAAAAAATTAAAATGTACTTTTCATTGTACAATTGATTGTACAAATTGCATAATTTGTAAAATATTACCAAAAATTTACTGAATAGTTTAGAGATTAAAAAAAAACCTTTTTGCAATGCCGTCGTGAAACTACTTACTTTTCCTGTCATTCTTGAACGACGAAATAGCCTACTTTTCTGTACCAAAAATAACAGAATCTAATAGCAACACTTTTCAAAATAAATGCTGAAAAGTTCTACTTTTCAGCACTGAAATGGGTGCTGAAAAGTTGAACTTTTCAGTACTTGTTTCGAGAAGTATCAATTTTCATTTTTTTTTGGATTTAAACGATTTATTGACAAAATACATGAAAATTCGACATAAAATTTCACTCAATGGGTGTTTTCGAAATTGCAAAAAAAATTTGTATGGAACTCGTTGCAAAACTTGATTTTTTCAGCCCTCGTCGTATTTATCCAACTCGGTGAACCTCGTTGGATAAATGTACGACTCGTGCTGAAAAAATCCTCTTTTTGCAACTTGTTGCATAAACTACTATTTTGTCCGATCAAAAAACAAAGAAACCACCAAGACCTATGGTTTTCATGGGCATCTTCTCGTTTTCAGTTTTAATTTGTTTTATCAAATAATTTATTAAAGTCCAATGTGAAAAAACTTATAAAAATCACACGATTCTTAAAAAAACAAACCCTTTCATCCAAATTTTGAAAAAGAGCCAAAGAGCCGTTCAAAAGTGCGACTCTTTTTAATGAGCGAACAAAAATGAGCGGCTCCTAAAAAAGAGCGGTTTTGCCCACCTCTACCTGTAAGAAACTTAAATCGAGTGTCTTTTTGTACATTTGTTATGGACATTTTGTATTTTTGTAGTCTACGTATGTTTGACGAATAAATAAATAAATAACATTGTTAGACAACAATCCAAGTTTTTTAAATATATTTTTCACATTTTTACAAAAAGTATAATTTTCTTTTCTTGCGCCATTTTTCAGTTTAATAATTGCTTCGAAAAATATCAGTATATAATAGACAAGAATTTAATTGAATCATAAAAAAAAACATTTTTTATATACAAAGACAAAATCCATTTATTTAGCAACATTTTATTACAAAATCTTTTTTTGCCTTCCTCACCTTACTGAGGAGGAAAGGCTATAAAATCACTCGAAAAATGAACTTCTTAATTCGACCTCGTAGACCTACCTTCAAGTATACCTATCGACTCAGAATCAAATTCTGAGCAAATGTCTGTAAGTCCGTGCACCGAAAAAAATGCACTCGATTATCTCCGGACTGGCCGTTCTGGTCTCATTCGATTCGTCTTAGGGTCCCACAAGACCTATATACACTATTATGAAGTTTTGTTAAGTATTTCAAAAGTTATGCTAAAAAAACGATTCTGGCTAAAGTTTGAAAGATTGTAAAAAGGGTGGTTTTTGTAAGAAAACCCGTCTGATCATACATTTTTAGAAAGTTATTTGAAAGACCTTTCCAACAAGCCCAAAAGATTGAAGATCTAATAACCCTATCAAAAGTTATGAGCACCTAAGTGTCATTTGTACACATTTCAGAGGCCGGATCTCAAATATGTTGATGAAAAAGTTGTTCGGATCTATCCGGAGATCTGGCTCCCGGGATTTTGTTGATTTGAAACTCCCGGGGAAAATGAACAGATATTATAAAACAAAAATAACAGATAGATAGGTGTTGTTCTAATATTACGTCCAATGATTTTTGGGATTCTAGACCCCATACTCCATGTAGATATGTTGTAAGAAGTAAGTTTAGATAAAATTTGTAGGTTTGACATTCTTACTACAGAAACAAATATGTACATAATTGTGAGGAAGGCACCAACCACCATCGGTGGATAAAGTAATGTTTTTTTTATAATTTAGACACTTAATTTATTTATTAAATATTTCATGAACAGCCTTAAGGGCTGGTCATCGAACTATTTTGAAAAGCCATCGCGGGCCGGACTTTAAGCAGGCCTGCCTTAGACTATTTCCACAAAAAAGATGAACGAAAAAAATCGTGGGCTTACCATAAAATGTTCCTTTAAAATTTAAAAATTAAACAATCTTTTAGAAGTGACCTGTATATTTCTTCTAGTGTTTTTTAAATTTATTTTTTTAGAACGCCCATCAAATTTCCTACAAATTTGTCTCAGGCAAGTAGGCAAGGGTAATTTGTGGAGCAACCCGCTTCGATGTAGGCCCGAATTGATAAATGAAAAATATTTTTTGTTCAAAATTGCCCTAACCTAAATCACAAACACAGCCCTTAAAAACTTCCCGTTTGAGGAAAGAGCTTTGCACCCTTCGGCAATGTTGCTCCCTTCAACTTTTTCGAAGACACCGAATCGCTTTCTCAAGACCCTTCAAAATTGGACCACTCTAATGTACTTGATTTATGAAGAATTTTAGCTAAATAAAAATAAGCAATCTTTTTTTTCTCAAATTCCCAACCAGAGTTGCCACCCTGAACGCCGGTCAGTCGGGGACGACCGTGTGTGAACACCTACAGAACAGATACTTGAAGGTCGTTGATCGTCGTCTCCGGCGATTTTCACAGGGCCGAGCTAGATGCAGGTCATCGAATTATTATTACTATTAGGAGGGAAGTAAAGTAAAGTAAATCTTTCCCAGTTCCTGAGGGGAACACCCTTGAAGAGTATCGGGGCCGGCATTTACAAAGCGGATTCAGTGGCAATTTCATTCTCAACTCAATGTTAACATGTTAAGGTTAATGTTAACATTCCATAGGTCGCCTCCCTAAGGTGTCGTGATAAGGTCCAGTTTGTGACGATACACTACCTTCCCTTTACTAAGCAATCGATTCCAGAAGGGAAAAGATCACCAGTTGTGTTGGTCCGAGCCGGGATTTGAACCCCGATCTACCGCTTACGAGGCGGAAGCGTTACCACTGGGCTACGTGGCTCGGTCTAACGCATGTTAAATTAACAATCTGACTAACACGGCGCTGTGTATGAGTGCACGAATTCGCGGCAAAGAAAGCAGCATGACATCATCCCGTGAATATTCAAGCCCCACACCACACCACCACACCACCGTCACGTAGTCAACAGGTTCGTTCGATACATGTGTAGGAAAGACACCGGTTTGCACGACGTTCCCGGGTCGTTGGATCCACTTCAAAGATCCAAGGTAGTCCGGAGAAATTGCTCTCGCGAGATCGAACCGATTCGCATTCCAGTCTCGGTTGATTGGCCAAAGAAATCCGATCTCGAGGTGTCAGTGAAAATCGACCGGACCACTTCTTTGTAATTAATCTAACAGCGATGCACAAACTGATTTAAAGGACGGGGGAAACCTTACAAATGTCGCTGGTATACGTCGCTAACGAAACAAATCACAATTGACGTTACATAAAACGAGCGATTTTAACAAAGAGCGTCTGGAGGAAGGTGGGGGATGTTCATTCAAAAAGTGCACGCACCGTGTTGTTCAATGAATGTTGTTCCTCCTGTGGACGCGCGGACACTTGTGGGACTTCCCTGACTTGGCATGCATGCCCAACGAGGTGGATTTCGACAAAAAAAGAAACGAAACAAGTGGGTGAGAATAATGATATGCATGCAGTTTTTTTCGCTTCTTTCCTTCCTACTCTTCAGTCTCGGTCTGCGAGTCCAAATAAGGGGCAAACGAGCCGAACCGAACCTGTGTGACAAACTGTAAACAAACACAAAAAGCAACAACAAAAAGGGGGCTCCAGTCGGTGGATTGAGGATTTCTTGTCCAAAGTCGGTAAATCCTTACAAGTGTCGCTCTGAGGTCTGGACAGGTAGAAAGGCACAAGGTTTTGAGTGGGCCTGCTTCGGAGGTTCTCATTTTTTTACCTTCATGGCGTTGAGAAGAAAGAACTGGATTTATTTGCAGACTGTTGATAGGCACGCACCATTCCTGTACTGAGGCAATCCCTCTTTCAGTGCACATATTTGAAACGTTTCTATTTACAGGGTTGTTACGGAGAAATCAAAAAAAAAAATCCGCACCAAATCCGCGCCGTCCCAAAATTCAATCCGCGCGAAATCCGCGCCATATTAGCAAAAATAATTTCGCGACAACATACAAGAGAGTTTCATTTTTAATGAAATAAAAAAAAATTGGGAACAAAATCAAGAGCTCCAACAGAAGAAACACAAAAATCACAGACGATTAAATAAAGTTGTATTCAATAAAAAAAATAGCCGCATGAGGCCGAATCTCAGAACGCAGAATCTTGAAACACCGAAAATTTTATGGACATTTTTTTGTTAGGATGAAGTGAACCAGAGGGAGAAGCCATAACCTGGGTGCAGAATAGTTGTCCGCAAAGTGGCCTCAATTTAGAACTGTCAAAGCGGAACCAATTTATTGTTTGAAAAATTATGCCAAGAAGTGGCAAGTATTGTAATAGATCTATAATTAATTTTGTCAGGAATAAAAAAGTCGAGGGCGTCGAGCTTTTGAGTCAGTATTAAGAAAAGATATGAAATCGAGATTGTCATAATTCGTCGCTAACATTTCCATAAGCGCTATGTCTCACTCAAAACCTATGTTTACGAATTGTTTACGACGAATTATCAGTAACTGTGAATGGCACCTGCCAAATAACATTGAATATTCTTACTCCTGTATTATCACTGCGCTTCAAAGATACATAATCTCGTAACTTCTATCCGGTTGCTCTTCTGATTCACAAAATTCCCCCATTTCTGACGGAATATTTCGTCACGTTGAAAACAAAGAAGGACTCTTTTAACCGCCCATCGTTTAGTCTACAAACAAAAAAAGCACGAAGAACTTAATTTTTCAGCAAAAACTTTAATATCATTAGAACCAAAATGTTTCAAAACGAGTCACTCTTGCAACAAAAAATATGTCACGCTTGAGTTTGAACAAAGCCTTCTAATTTGTTTATGTTTACAACTGTAGTGCAGTTGTATTAGTGAGGAGCAGTGGGGATCATTCGGAAATCACGTTACGCATTCTGTGTTTTCAGCACCCAGGCCATAACAATCATTTTGTCAAAAAAAAAGAAATTTTAAATAGAAATTAAAACATTAAGAAATTTTGATATTAAAAAATCAAATCAAATTTAAATTCTAAAATTAAAACAATTAAAAAGATCATAAAATATATAAGTTTGAAAATATTGAAAAAAATATAAATCTAGGCATTTAAAATTTTTAATGCAGTTCGTACTTGATGATTTTCGCCACTCAGAAAAATCGAAACACGAAATTTGTATTATTTTCTTCTCAAAATTTCTTGAACCAAAAATATGTCTCCGAAATTACTCCAATATTATCAGTTTTTCTGTAATCTATGATGGTGACAAAAATAATATCATATAAAAATTTAAGAATTTTGCAGTTTTTTTTTTCAAAAGGTTCTGAATTAAAGAATTAAAGAATTTTGAAATTAAGGGATCTTCTAATTCTAAAGAATTTAAGAAATTAAGTATTTAAGTATTTAAGAATTTAAAAATTTAAGAATTTAAGAATTTAAAAATTTAAGAATTTAAGAATTTAAGAATTTAAGAATTTAAGAATTTAAGAATTTAAGAATTTAAGAATTCAAGAATTTAAGAATTTAAGAATTTAAGAATTTAAGAATTTAAGAATTTAAGAATTTAGGAATTTAAGAATTTAAGAATTTAAGAATTTAAGAATTTAAGAATTTAAGAATTTAAGAATTTAAGAATTTAAGAATTTAAAAAATTAAAAATTTAAAAATTTAAGAATTTAAGAATTTAAGAATTTAAGAATTTAAGAATTTAAGAATTTAAGAATTTAAGAATTTAAGAATTTAAGAATTTAAGAATTTAAGAATTTAGGAATTTAAGAATTTAAATTTTATTTGAAATTTTTGAGGTTTCCGTTTTATTTGTTTGCAAAATTGTTTTAAATTTAATATTTAAAAAATCTTCTTTTAGTTTTCAAAAAAATCTATTAATAAGAAATTGAAATTGCACTCAAGGGAAAAAACAAATTCTCGTAATTCTTGATAATATTTTTCTTATTAACTTCAAAGTAATTCAATCTATTTATCTATTTATTTATCAAAATTTCCATCCGCGCGAAATCCGCGCCTGAACAAAATTAGTCAGCAAATCCGCGCCAAATCCGCGCTATCCGCGCGAAACGCGCCATCCGCGCGATCCGCGCCGTCCGTAACAACCCTGGAATTTAAAAATTTAGGAATTTAAGAATTTAGGAATTTAAGAATTTAAGAATTTAAGAATTTAAGAATTTAAGAATTTAAGAATTTAAGAATTTAAGAATTTAAGAATTTAAGAATTTAAGAATTTAAGAATTTAAGAATTTAAGAATTTAAGAATTTAAGAATTTAAGAATTTAAGAATTTAAGAATTTAAGAATTTAAGAATTTAATAATTTAAGAATTTAAGAATTTAAGAATTTAAGAATTTAAGAATTTAAGAATTTAAGAATTTAAGAATTTAAGAATTTAAGAATTTAAGAATTTAAGAATTTAAGAATTTAAGAATTTAAGAATTTAAGAATTTAAGAATTTAGGAATTTAAGAATTTAAGAATTTGATAATGTATAATTTTTTATGCTCTTGGTTGTTTTTAATTTTTGATTTTAAGAATTTTGAAATTTTGACTCTTTAATTTTTTAAGCTCTTAAAAATGTTTTTAATTTCTGAAACTTTGAGTTTTGAATATTGTTGCTTTCATTTGAATGTTTTGATCCTTTATTTTTCTCTAAGAATGCTGAAATTTAGAAAAAAAAAATCTTTCTACGGGATAGATTTTACTAAAATTTAAAGGCAAAGAGCCAGCATCAGTTAAGTCCAATTAAGCTCATAATTGTGATTTGAACACAGTACGGCCAGCGAAACAAGCCCCAATAATCATTTTTGTTGCATCCTAATGTAAAACTTCGAGAAAAGTTTGAAATATGATTCAAAAGATTAAAATTTTAATGGATCCTTTATAAAATAAACAATAAACAAGGGTTAAAAAAAAAAACAAAAAAGAAAAATTACTCAAAACTCAAATATATTAAAAACATTTAAAGCCGGTAAGCAGATGTTCAAAAATTATTTGAGTGTAGCAATAAATTTCTTTAAGAAATCCTCAACAATACATTCAAACAAAAAAAACATATCTTCATGAAGATTATTTCGACGTATTCTCTTAATAAGAATACAAACAAACATTTTCGGAAGAAAATTCAATGTTGTTTCAGTAACATTTTCTAAGAAATCAAAGCGCAAATTCAAAAACAATTACCCTGATTCCTGATTTCCATTTAAACTTGAAAGTAATTCTATCTCTCTCAATCAGCGATGGAATAATCATCATCAAAAGAAAATCTTTAAATGCTCATCAAGAGAAAAAATCCCAAGTGAGCATGGCTCTCCTCTCCCGCGCACGAAAGATCGGTAAAAAGAATCTAAAAAAATCATCATCTTGATTATTCGACGGAACATTTTGTAGATAGACAATGTGTGTGAACAAAGTGGAATAAATATTTTTGAGTGGTGCTGACAAGTAAATTCACAAAAAAATCATCAGCAGATTGATTTTCTTGGAGAATTTCAGGAGCGATTTTCTTTTGCGTGATTTGCCTCCTCTCTCTTTCGCGGGTGAAGAAAGTTCGCAAGCGAAATTGATTTTTTCGCGATTATTCCATCCCTGCTCTCAATTAAGCAAAATTAGCCAGCCAACCCTATATTTAAGGTAGATATGTGACCATGGTTGTTGTTGTGTTCTTCTTGATCAGTGGACAATTCTAAAGGCTTTCGCAAAGTGCAGTAGGAAGAACTTGTCAGTATTTCGACTTCCACAGCATCTGCTTCGAAATCTAGACGATCTAATCACCCGTAATAAAGGAAATTTTTCGAACCATGGTCCTTATTTTCACTGGCCAGACCCACTCTGCGTGAAGCTAACCGCTACGACGATTCGTTGAAATCGAGTCGAGAGTCACATCGAGCACTTTTCACTAAACCTAAAGTATCGAAGGAAAACTTTCAAGTACCTCCAACACCCTAACTGCGCAGTTGAGCTCTTATCGCTGCTGGGAAGCATAACAGTCCAGTGATACAGAAATCGAGGTGCGCGCACGAACAAACATAATTAAACAATGTTTGAACGGGTGACGTGTGAGTGTAACAAAGTCAATTCCGAACGGGCCCACCTGTCACCTCGAAAAGGTAACCAAAGTTTCGACATATCAAAGACCGTGGTCTTCAAGAACCCCGTCCTATCTTATCAGTGTCACTGTTTACCCCGGAGATTTGTGGCGATAAATTTCCGAACACCGAGTGATGCAATGCGCTGTGCGTCGTCGTCGCACGAAGAAAAAAAGAAGTAAAAACTATGGTTGGTGAATCAAACGAGCTTCAACGTAACATGAGTCAGAGTTTCCTACCATAAGCTGGATTGAACATGGGGAAAGGAACAATATCCGGTGAAATTAGGTATGCAAGGCACCGTTTCTCTGCATGGCAAGAGTCGGCAAAGAAATCTACAAGAAAATGTGTAGTTCTGTTGAGGAAGCTATCTCTTCGTCATGTCCAGTATGGTGGCAAGCCGTGGTATGAAGCTATTGACTGATTTTTTATTCAGTTTTTCCAGCTGTAATTCGACACTAATGAAGATGAGTAACCCTAATGTGGTCTGAACCAGACTGCTGGTCTACAGCTATGGTTCAGAACGACTGCAAACAAGTAACAAGTAAGAACCTCCGGAAACGAGCTCTTTAATGAACAGTTTGCAGTGCAACTGATTAAACTTACGTTCGCAAGATAAGGTGTCATTTGGGGACAGACTGAAGCGTCGGATGATTCACCGTTGCAATGTTTTTTTTTTCTGGAAGGAGAAAGGGTCTTACGCCGCCCACTCGAAACGGCGCGATGCGACCGGCGGAGGCAACTCCACAATCTCTGGCCAACTTTGTTAACCTGTCCACCTACACGCGCGCAGAAGCAATCTCCGGAAAAGGGTGATCTTTCTCATGTTGGGAGAATACATGGGAACATAAACTGCAACTGGATTTGGAGCTTAAAATGAGCTTTTTGAAGCGAATATGTCTTTAAGGTAGACTTCTGCTTACTGTTTATTTTTGTATTCAGTTGAAAAACAAGCAAATTTGATCATCTAGATCAGTTCAATGTTCAAAAATAGGTGAAATTTTGAGAAAATTTCCAACTAAATTTCCTTTTTCTGGCGAAACATCTGCTGCAGTCGATGCTCTCTGCTCGCACAGCTAGAATTTGCCACGCGTTTCGTTCGCTGCGGCAATTGAATATCCGCGACGTGCAACAGGTGTTTATTTTGGAAAACAGAATACAATCAAGCAAAAACAGTTCAAAACGACAACTCACCTGTGCTACCAGCGTTGCTGAAATTGATGTAACGGGTTCAGCCGATGACTCCGGGGAGATTCCAAACAAACAGTTTTTTCTTCTGATTGTCACACAAAACTTATCTAAATTATCAAAAACAAAATTAATAACAATTTGAGCAAGGAATTTCCTCAATTCCTTCCTCAAATCGAGATAAGCTAAAACACACTCTCGACGGGCCTCAAAAAACCGGGCCACCGGAAACGCTTCCTGCGCGGCGTCTCGCCGGCCGCACCCCGAAAAATTCTCTTCCCTCTTCCAGACAGCAAACCGGTCGAGAATCCAGAAAAGTGGTTCTGTCTTTCTTTCTTCCCACTTGCCTTGTTCCGCACCGCAATCCACGTAGAATTGAGTGGTTAGGTGCTATTCGGAGTTCTTTTCCTCCTTTCCTTCCTTCTGGAGTTATTTTTGCACACACAAACACCTTCTTTCCCTTAAAAAAGCAGCCCGAACCGACTCGTAAATAAATAAAAATCACTCCCGCAACTAATATGCAAAACCCGTCGGCCGGCCCTGGAAACGTCACTCACTCACACTCACGAGAAAGAACCACCTCAAAAAGGTGTGAGTGACCCTGCTGAATGGCGTTTTCTTCGTGTCTTTTTTTTCGTTCGCACCGTGTCGTGGCTTGGGAGGGGGAACCACTTTCAATCCGTGGAATCACCGGCGGAAGCAAAATTCCACCAAACAATTCTAGAACTGCCGGAAGGGGAAGCGAAACCACGCAACGCAACGCAAAAAACACACACACCCGGCTTGCTTTGTTGGAACCTGTGCGTGCACCACTCACTTCTTCTTGCCGATGCAAACTGTTGAACACACCACCAACAAACCAACAGAAAAATAAAAAGACTGTGTAGAAAGGGTTAACGAAATGACAACCGCGAGTAAAGAACGCGTCCGACGTCTGCAACTGCCCACGAGAGACTGAGCGGGGCGAGCTGCGAGTTGATGGGCGAAAATGAGAGTCGGGCAGGGTTGCCAGAGGGGCTGTCACGTTGCTCGTCTGTATACCTAGTGGATTGAAATGTCTGAACTGGGACCAGAAGAAATCTGTACCATTAAAAAAATATAGCTTTCACAAGGATATCGTCGCCATCGTGCTAACTTGTCGTACGTGCATTTTGGGCCAAATTGAGTTAAGAACGCCATTTTGTGCAGCTCACAATGCCTCACATTTTGACCTTCACAGATCCCCAAAATTCGATTTCAATCCTAAGATATTCAACAAAAACCGAAAAAACTCCGTGCATTTTTGTCACTTTACATATGAAAGTGGTTTCAATCTTGTCGTGCTATCTTGTCACTCCATGAAAATTGATGTAATTGCGACAAAAGGCCAAAGGGATTTTAGGCCAGGAAAGTCAGGATGCGTTTGTCGCACGTACAAGCTAGACTACCGTAAACATTTGTAATTATAACTCGGGACTCCAGCAACCAACTTCAACCAAACTTTGGGACAATGCACAGAATGGTGAGCCAAACAAAACGTGTTTGTTATTGTTTACATTGCGTGCTCCCGTTTTTGAATATTCATGGTCAAACATTAAAACGCGTTTTTCTCGGAACGTCAAAATGGCGGGTGCGACAAGATAGCACGACGACGTCGATATGTTTGACAAAAACGTGCACTAGTTTTTCTCAGTTTCGGCACAACCGCTTTTAGCCAAATGTGTGTCATTAGATCTGGTTTATGGTACTACAGGTCCCTGTTAAAAATCATAAAGTCTAATCTAATCTTTCGAAGGGATCCTGGAGAGTGCCTTAGGTTAGATGACACCTAGCACTCTTCTTGTCATTTATTAACATTTGTAGTGCGTCATTGCATTGAAATACATTGAAACATCACAAGCGTTAAAGCGTGTTAAAGTCGTATCGCAGAGACATGATTCGCTTGAAGTGGGTTGTGTTTGAGCACGGAGTGTTCGAGCAACAACACAATTCTGAATCGACAGGGGAGGAAGAAGCGTGGGGACACAACACCATACGCTCCGAAAATTTTGGTTGTATTCGTTGGGAGCACCATGCTAAGAAGGTTTGGTACTCCGGGATCCTCTGGGATGGGACATTGTATTTCCACGAATGCCCTGGACATTATTTGCCGTGGTTATAGCACCACAACTCGCTCTCAGTAACAGTATTCCTAATTCCAGTCCAAGCTCACCAAGTCGTCATGGTCATGGTGGTTAGAATTTTTGCTTACCAATCCAAAGGACGCGGGATCGAAACCCGCCTCGAGCGACTTTGATTTTTCGTTCATATGCATCATTTAAAATTTATGTGTTCTAAACTTTCTCGTTGGGAGCGAACACCGTAACCAGTCAGCCACCTGTTAAATATCATAAAGTCTGGTGAAGAACTTCGAAGTGATTTTGAGTGAATGCCAGAAATTTCATAATAGAATGGTATTTGCATGAAATCTGATCATATTGAATTTTTTTAAAAGAGGACAGGATATTAAAAAAAACGTTACTTAATCCACCCTTAGGTGGTTGGCGCCTTCCTCACATTTAAAGGGTGCTATCCAAAGTGCGTTAATATCACATAAGTGCTTATAACTTTTGATAGGTTTGTCAGATCTTCAAAGTTTTGGACGCGTTAGAAAGGTCTTTTGAATACCTATCCAACGATAGGTCGTATGAGAGGTCCAGACAGCATTTTCATCTAAATATCTGAGATCCGGCCTCGAAAAAGTGCGTAAATAACACTTAAGTGCTTATAACTTTTGATAGGGTTGTCAGATCTTCAATGTTTTGGACGCATTGGAAAGCTCTTTTGAATACCTATCCAACGATAGGTTGCACGAGAGATCCGGACAACGTTTTCATCAACATATCTGAGATCCGGCCTCCAAAAAGCGTATAAATAACACTTAAGTGCTTATAACTTTTGATAGATTTGTCAGATCTTCAATGTCTTGGACGCGTTGGAAAGGTCTTTTGAATACCTTTCTGAAAATGTATAGCATGACGGGTTTTCTTACAAAAACCACCCTTTTTACAATCTTCCGGACTTTTGTTAAATTCGTTTTTTTAGCATAACTTTTGAAGTACTTAACTAAACTGCATAATTTTTAATAGCGACTTATGGGACCCCAAGACGGATCGAATGACGCCAAAACGGACGAAATCGGTTCAGCCAATGTCGAGATAATCGAGTGACAATTTTTTGATCAACATCCCACCACACACACAGACATTTGCTCAGAATTTGATTCTGAGTCGATAGGTATACATGAAGGTGGGTCTAGGAGGTCTAATTGAGAAGTTCATTTTTCGAGTGATTTTATAGCCTTTCCTCAGTAATGTGAGGAAGGCAAAAATCCAACCCTAACGCAAGTAATGAGCACTGAACTGCCGTTCTGCGCATTATTGTCCCATGTGCAAAAAACATACATCTGAGATAAACTTGTTTTTTTCATTCTGTTGAAAGTCAATCACAAGGGAAATTAAAAGCAATATTCATTTTACTTTCTGGTAGAATAAAAAACTTAAAAATAAATAAATGCATATCCATAATGTAAATTATTAAAAATTCTAAATTTATACACCTAAAAATAAAAAAAACCCGAAAATTTAAACATAAAAAAATAGCAAAATTTAATAATTACAAAATTTCAATGTATCCGAATTTAGAAAAAAATTAATTGAAAATAAAACTGAAACTCCGAAAATTTTGTATTTTTCCATTTTGTTTTGAAACTTTAAAAACATAAATCTCTAAATAATTCAAAATTAAAAAAAAAATGCAAAATACAAAAATAACGAAATTTAAACATTTCGAATTAGAAAATGAGGCATAAAAAAATTTTAAAATAAAAAATTCTAAAGCTTTAAAAATTCTACCTAATTTTATCATATTTTTATATTTTTGTAATTTATCACCGTAGGGTGATTAATGCCTTCTTCACAATAACATAGCTTTGTTTTTGGTAGGCAGTTGGACTACCAATCCAAAGGTCGTCAGGGGTGGATGGAAGCATGGGTGTAAAAAGAGGTTTGAAATTGCCTCAACAATCAAGTATTCGGACTCCTAGTTTCGAGTAGGAATCTCACAATCGAGAACGCCAAGGAAATGCTGTAGAGCGAATAATTTGATTTTTTGTTTTTTTTTTGTTTTTGGTAAAATAATAATGTTCCACCTACAAATGATAGGGTAGACAGATTTTCAATCTTATAGCACAGACAAACAGACGTGACTCTCCATACAAATAATTTTTGAAAATCATCGTCCTTCATCAAACCACCAAATCACGGCGACGCCAGCGCTGCCTGGTGAGCTTATGCCGAAGCGCAGCCCAAACATACCAATCCAGGTTTTTAAGCGAAGATGGCGTTCGAATGGTGAACGCCCCAAATGTCAAAATCGCACAGTGGTACCAACATTGCGAAAAAAGTGTGCCATGGTATGACCGCCACATTTTTTTCTAATGTTGGTGTTACTGCGCGATTTTGACATTTCGGACGTTCACCTTTCGAACGCCATCTTCGCTTAAAAACCTGGATACAAACCCATTAATGTCATGTGTCATGTCAGTGTATGCGTGAGACAATCAAGCCTTAACGATTGTAAACATCAACAGCTGATTTAAATAATGTTGTTGTTGCTTATCGTCAGTACTCGATGAAATAAAAATAAACATTAACACCGACGGCCGAAGATGACGGCCAAACCATGCGGCAGCATCAGCAACGACGCATCACAACCGCAACGACAGAGACCAAACCACTGGTCCTTTCCGTTGCTCCCAAAAACTGTCCAACATTACTTCTCTCCCGAAACCTCGAACCATTACCTTGACCATTACACCTGATCAACAAGATACAAGATATAAGTCACGAAAACACCAGTAGTGGCCGCCAAAATAGAAAAAAAAAATCAATTCAAATCTACCGGAATTTATCCCAACGATGGGCGTTTCGAAACATCCGCGGGAAACGTGTCCACGGAGTAGTTAAGTTGCGTTAAACAGCAAAAAGTGACGAATGAGATGAAAAAAGTCGCAAAGATTCCAAAAAACGCTGCCGCAAACTCTTACATCGAAACAGAACAACTGTGGATGAAGATTGAGTGGCGCTCACGATCGACGCAACATCGCCAAAAGGACGACCAGCAGCAGCAATCTAAGCAGCAATTGCTCCAAGGTTGCTTCGAAGGAGATGACTTCACCACACAATCTGGCTTCCTCCGCAGTAGCGGACGCCTCATCAGCAGCCTCGGCAGCGGCAGGCCTATCGGGTTAATAGTGGGGCAAAGGGTATGTCTTCGCTAGTCAGCCGCTCATCTGACCCTGGTCGAAACTGCCTCAATCTTGTCCCGCAAAGCCTGGATTGTGGATCACCGTTAGAATTCCTAAATTCTATCATATTTTTTTTTTTGTTTTCATTTGCTGTCACGTGCTCACGCTCAACTTTACAACAACAAAAACACATTACACCTCGCATTACACACACTGAGGAAAGACGGGCGAGCTGTCACGACAGCAGCGCCATCAGCGCCGGGTGAGTGGATGCCGAAGCTAAATTGCATTTGAAATAACCGTTATGGTTCGGTTATTGAAGGACGATGGTTCCGAACTCGAGTGTCCCGTCTGTTTGTCTGTGCTTATAGTATCATTAAAAAGGCTTTTAATCATCCACCAGAAGATGTATCGCATCATCGATCAGGATATTGCTTTGATCGAAATATCCACAGAATTTATGTGAAATATCTGTGATCCGATCGATATCCAGAAAGTCTAGAAATATCACTTAAGTGCTAATAACTTTTGATAGGGTTATCAGATCTCTTCGTTGGAAAGGTCTTTTAAATACCTTTCTAAAAATGTATAACATGACGGGTTTTCTTACAAAAACCCCCCTTTTTACGATCTTCCGGGCTTTCCTCAAAATGGTTTTTAAGCATAATTTTTGAAGTACTTTACTAAACTTCATATTTTTAGAAGAGCCTGAAGAAAAAGTTGACGTTTTCAGTGGCGGTGTTATGAATTCTGTTACATTTGAAATAGTGGACGAATCTTTTCGCTCCCTTCGGCAAAGTTGTTCCCTGGAATACCTTTTAAAATTCAAAGTCAAAGCGCCAGGTCCCGTCACAACCAATCAAGCCGAGAATCAAGCTCATATTTGCAATTCGGGCTTAGTACACCTAGAGCAGGGGTGCCCAACCTTTTAGCCTTGCGGGCCAGATCTGATTTTTCTAAAACAGTGGCGGGCCGGAACTTATATTTGATAAAAGTTGAAAAAATAAGTTTTTTTATGAATGGGCTCTTTTAAAGTAAATAAATAGAAGCACTAGTGTTGCAAATAGGATTCAATTCAATTCAATTCATTTTATTTACCGAAATAACAATTTTACAATTTGTGTGAATAACTGGTTCATAGAGATTTTGTGTTCCTTGCAACTATTTCCTTTTCAATAACCGTTTGGTAACAGAAGGTTCTTCAAATGCAATTAAATAAAAACTAGGGAAAATTTGGCCAAAAAACCTAGTGAGATCGAAACTTGGGGTTTCTTAAAACTAATATCACAGACGAGTGGTGGGGTTGAGTTCCGCTTCATTAAAGGGGAAGGATAGCTTCAATCAGTGGGTTGTCCGACATCTGGCAGCTGGTCCGGAACTTCTGGCAAATAGGATTCATTTATCTTGATTTAAAGAATGAAAAACAAAGATAACTTTCAAAAATGTGTTTAATTGACTTATTTCAATTTTTGTTTGTTTAAAATTGTATACCGTAATCTGGGGCGAATCGGGACTACAGTCTGAATAGGGACAGCAGTTTTTAGAGCACTTAAAGCTTTTAAATATGGAAATGGATATACACATTTTGTTGGTCTGAGTCTGTTCTAACCGAAACCAACCAGAAAAATCAAAATATTGTGCACCAACATGGTTAGAACTGCTGTCCCAATTCGCCCCATGTGTCCCGATTGACCCCAGTTTACGGTAGTACAATTGAATACCTTGATATAATATTAAAAAAAAACATTCTAATATTTCTGGTCGTTGCAATTTTTGTAAGTTTAATTTCCGCAACACTAAAATATATAAAAAAAATAATGAGACATGGTAAAATTTATTCAAACGAAATTTGGATTCGAATATCCTTTACAAAAAAAACTTTTCGCGTTGTTGTGCACCTTTATGAAAATAAAAAAAAAATGATTTGAAAAAACACAAATTTAAAAAAGTTAAAAAATCAATGATTTCTATTTTTTTTACTTTTTGAAATTTGTGTTTTTTAATTATTTTAAATATTTTTTTTTCACTATTCTTCGACTTCGACTTTTTGACTCATTTTGAGATTTTTTTTTAATATTCAGTATGAATAATTTGCATTTTAAAGCTTTTCTCAAACTGAAAAGTTGTTCTGGAAACTACATTAGTTTTTGCTTACATATTTATTTAAAAAAAATATAGAAAACAACTTCAATTTAAAAAAACACAGTTAAAACTGAAAGATATTTAAATTTAGTGTCTTTTTGTAAATTTTTAGACAACAATCCAAGTTTTTTCATAAATTTCACAATTTTACGAAATGGACAAGTTTTTAGTTTAAAAATATCAATAAAGAAATTATAAGAATTAAATTCAAACATGAAGAATGTTGTAAAAATATGTTAAAATTTTATCTCAAGCTTATTTTGTTTATTTCAGGCAATCCATTAATTTATTTAATATTTCATGAGCAGCCTTAAGCGCCGGTCATAGAACTATTTTGAAAAGCCGTCGCGGGCCGGATGAAATGGCTTCACGGGCCGGATCCGGCCCGCGGGCCGGTCGTTGGGCAGGTCTGACCTAGAGGATCTTGCTCTGAAATGCCCGCAAAATTGACCCGTTTTGTTACATCCTAATCCACATCCAAACACACACACAGACATTTGTTCAGTTTTTGATTCTGAGTCAATAAGTATTTATACGTGAAGGTGGGTCTAGGAGCTCGTATTTTGATGTTCATTTTTTGAGTGATTTTATAGCCTTTCCTCATTAAGTTGAGGAAGGCAAAAATGACTCTAAAATTGTCTCATGCTCTGTAAACTAAAATGGCGGCATTTAAGAAATTATGAATTCCAAAATTTAAAAGTTTACGAATTTTAATTATATAATTGTTTATTTTTAAATGTTAGAAAATATTTACATGTTTTTTAAATAAAAAAATCCTAAATTTAAAAAATCTAAATTTCAAACCTCTAAAAATTTTAAAATTAAAAATAACAAAAATGTTATAGCTTTTAAATTTTTTGAGTTTTACATATTAAATATTTAAATGTTTGGCTCAAAAAACGAAAATACTAAATGAAATGCAAAAATTCAAATGATTAAAAAACAAAACACAAAATGCAGAAACTTTTGCTTCGAACTCTGTACAAATCTGTGCATTGGTCCACAAATCTGTAAATATAATAAGCTCGAAACAATCATAAAAATCCAACACTGCCTGTACAGTATATCGGTGCAATCAATTTGTGCCGCTGTGAACAAATATTTCTTTTGAACTGTTTTTAGAAAAGAGCGTATCTATAATAATCGTTATTTTTTTATTTATTTATTTTTTTGAATAGGTCGTATAAACATATGAAACACAATAGCTTCTAGGACCTTTTTAAAAAACTCTAGGTATGAATAATATTGAGATTTAAATTGAATTCTGGTCAAAACCTTGACAAAATTTGTGGATTGCAAATTTGTATGCGTTCGTTATTTTTCCCATTTACAACTAACCCTGAATTTTGGAGAATTTGATTTTGGGTCATTATGGCCCATATCCTGTTGAGGATAGTTTTCTTTAGGAATTTCGAAGATTAAAAATAGGTCAAACACCTGTATTTTTCTACACATCTATTAAATAGCTGATAAATCTCGGGCGATTACATTGGTTTTAAGCGAGCTTACAAATATACTGTACGACGTAGATAATAACGAGTTTTCTTAAAAACCATTCTGATCCACTTTGGACTGCCCAGCGTCTTAATTCCGGCATTTGAAAAAAAACAGCCTCCTTCCACCGATTGTCAATTCAAGTTGGCACTCACGCGGCAATCACGACAGATTGCACTTGTCCTTGGCGCCGGCCGCGTTCGTACTTGCGCCGCTCCCTCCGACTGGAATGCTGCTGCGGGACGCATTTCCGTTGCCCCGGGACGCCCTCGCGCTGGCCTCCTCTTCTTCCTGCATTGAAAGCGCCAGTGCCCTCGCAAGCGCCTCATCCTCCGACATGGTTCCCTGGATGGCCGCAACGGTGGTACCCGCGACGGAACGCACCGGGACGGATGCTTGGCGCTGCTGTCGCTGCAGGGCGGCTTGGGCGGTTTGGCTGAAGATGGGTGCGATGGCCGGGGTTCGACTGCTGTTTGCGGCTGTTCCGGGGCAGTCGTGATCGCTCGTATGGCGATGTTTGAGACAAAAGTTTGCCCGGCAAACCGTGCAGGACACCGGAATCAGCTCCTTTTTCTTGCAATTCCGGAACGTGCACCGATTGGTGTAGATTTTCTTCTTCTCCGAGCGGCAAAACTGATCGATGTGGGCGCCCACGGTTACGTCCGGTGAAACGTCCCGCGGCGTGGGAACCGGTTCGCTACACAGCGGACAGACCGGCACCTGGACGTCCTTGCGGCTGGCCGACAGGCAGGAATGCGTTTGGTAGCTGAAGTGCTCCGAGCTGGAATAAAAAGTGAATATTGAAAGTTTGTCAAACTACGACGATGTTGAAATCTGATCAAATTCTACAAATCTACTTGTCTGTGACCCCTTCCCCCCATTCATTTACAACAAAGCAACCTTGGACTTACCAGAAAATTTCTCCACAAGCATCGCACTTCATCGGCAGGAAATCTAAACAAGAAAAGAGAAGACCATCACAAAAATTGCTCAAATTAGAGTTTGATAACGGCAAACGGCAGACCATTTTCCCACGCCACTTACCGAGCTTGTGGCAGTACTTTTCCGAGCAGTGTTTGCCCAAATGAGGGAACTCCATTTTTCAAAGCCTTGTTTTCGATTATCTGCGCGTAATTTAATTCAATTTACACTTCCTGGTTCGTACGCGGTTTCTTCGTCCTCCAGCAGCAGCAGCTTTCGTGGTACAAATGGCAACTATTTCGTCAGCGGGGCACTATTTAACGCGCGGAATGTTGGCAAAACTTCTAAATTGTCCTGGAAACTTCTTGATTCGTGGAGTTTAGAGGGAAAAATGACTTAACAAGTTTGTTTCTGATGAGCTGATGAAAGACGTTTACGAGTTATGACATTTTATTGTGTAGTTTGTTTACAGCGGTGCCGAAATGACAGGACTACATTTTATCGTTTTTGGTTAGGGCTGCCAGAGATATTGCCATAACAGAGAATAATGTCTCAAGCCAATCCTTGATTTCTAAAATTCTAAAATTCTAAAATTCTAAAATTCTAAAATTCTAAAATTCTAAAATTCTAAAATTCTTAAATTCTAAAATTCTAAAATTCTAAAATTCTAAAATTCTAAAATTCTAAAATTCTAAAATTCTAAAATTCTAAAATTCTAAAATTCTAAAATTCTAAAATTCTAAAATTCTAAAATTCTAAAATTCTAAAATTCTAAAATTCTAAAATTCTAAAATTCTAAAATTCTAAAATTCTAAAATTCTAAAATTCTAAAATTCTAAAATTCTAAAATTCTAAAATTCTAAAATTCTAAAATTCTAAAATTCTAAAATTCTAAAATTCTAAAATTCTAAAATTCTAAAATTCTAAAATTCTAAAATTATAAAATTCTAAAATTCTAAAATTCTAAAATTCTAAAATTCTAAAATTCTAAAATTCTAAAATTCTAAAATTCTAAAATTCTAAAATTCTAAAATTCTAAAATTCTAAAATTCTAAAATTCTAAAATTCTAAAATTCTAAAATTCTAAAATTCTAAAATTCTAAAATTCTAAAATTCTAAAATTCTAAAATTCTAAAATTCTAAAATTCTAAAATTCTAAAATTCTAAAATTATAAAATTCTAAAATTCTAAAATTCTAAAATTCTAAAATTCTAAAATTCTAAAATTCTAAAATTCTAAAATTCTAAAATTCTAAAATTCTAAAATTCTAAAATTCTACAATTCTAAAATTCTAAAATTCTAAAATTCTAAAATTCTAAAATTCTAAAATTCTAAAATTCTAAAATTCTAAAATTCTAAAATTCTAAAATTCTAAAATTCTAAAATTCTAAAATTCTAAAATTCTAAAATTCTAAAATTCTAAAATTCTAAAATTCTAAAATTCTAAAATTCTAAAATTCTAAAATTCTAAAATTCTAAAATTCTAAAATTCTAAAATTCTAAAATTCTAAAATTCTAAAATTCTAAAATTCTAAAATTCTAAAATTCTAAAATTCTAAAATTCTAAAATTCTAAAATTCTAAAATTCTAAAATTCTAAAATTCTAAAATTCTAAAATTCTAAAATTCTAAAATTCTAAAATTCTAAAATTTTAAAATTTTAAAATTTTAAAATTTTAAAATTCTAAAATTCTACAATTCTACAATTCTAAAATTCTAAAATTTCCAAATACTAAAATTCTTATTTTTTTTGTGAGCATAGAATACAATGACCATTAAATGGATAGATATAGATATTTTTTTTTTAGTCATAATTGCATAACCGTGGTGGGGGCCCCTTAAGCGTGGTTGTCTATCACGGCTTGGGTTCGATTCCGCGGTGGCATTTTTCGAGACGAGATTTGCCTGATCACGCCTTCCGTCGGACGATGCAGTAAATATTGGCCCCGGTCAAACGTATTTGCTGCAACTTTCGCTTCTCCCTTTGCTGCCGATTTTGTGCAGAATTGCAGAATTCTCTAGGTACGGGAATTGATATAATGGTTCGAAAATTGAACGTAAATCGATTGAAAACCCTACAAAATGTGTAATGGCACTTGGGACCTATTGAAAAATAACCCGAGATTTATTGTTTATCAATAATTCATCTGAAGAGTTTGTTTTTTAAAAGGTTCCTATAAGCTATTGTGTTGCAAATGTGTGCCCTATCGGATCTATTAGAAAAAATAAAAAAAAACTCTAGAGCTCATCTGTTAGCAAAGGGTCTAGCTCATTTCCCCGAATGCCATTTCCCCGAAAATCATTTCCCCTAAATGACCACTTCCCCTAATCAGCTACATCCCCGAATATCATTTCCCCTAATCGACTATATCCCCGAATATCATTTCCCCTAATCGGCCATTTTCCCGAATGCCATTTCCCCGAAGTGACACTTACGCCAATTGCCGTTTATTTGAATTTAAATTTTCATATCCTCTAATCATCATTTTCGCTAAAGCCTTTTCCATGACTATAACAGTTATTTTCTTTCTCAATTTTACCGAACAAACAGCTTTTTGGGTTTGCTGTTGATTAAATGTTGTAAATTGGGTAGTAAAGCTCTTTGTAAATTTTTATGAACAACGGTAAAAAACAAAATTAAAAACCATTTCTGATCGATTATCCGAAGTTTCGATTATCCGAAGTTCGATTATCCGAAGGTTTGTATGGGACTTCGAATAATCGAATCAAAAACAAAATGTTGTTTTCGTTTTTTTCTTCATTTTCTTGTTTTAAACATCAAATTTGAGTTCTGCAACCCCTTTACTTACTTTACTTTTACTGCTCGTACAACCTCCGGGTCATGAGCTGTCTCCAGATGCGCTGCCACTGAACTCGGTCTTGGGCTGGTACTCTCCAATTTCGACTCGGAACTCCCACACTTCTCAGAACTTCCTCCACTTGGTCTAACCACCTCGCAAGGTGCCCCCCCCTCCGCCGCGTTCCAACCGGCTCCGAATTGAACACCAACTTCACCGGATTGATAGTCTGGTTCGGTTGGCGCGCATCCAGCGCGTCCGGCATTCTTGCGACGTGTCCGGCCCACCGGATTCGGCCAGCCTTGGCGACCTTCCGAATACTTGGCTTGCCGTAGAGTTGCGCCTGCAACCCCATTTTAGTCAAATTTGAATAGTTGATTGCCTATTAAATAATATAATGCTTTTTTTTTCAATATTTCAACACCGCCATATTGGCCTTGGATTTAAAAGTTCTAAATCACTTTAACGTAGTTTAGGGGACATACGCTCGACAATAAAAAATAGGCATAACAATTTATTTTTTTGTGATTCGATTATCCGAAGTTTCGATTATCTGAAGTGAAATTTTTCCAACGCCTTCGGATAATCAAGTCTGGACTGTACTAGATTTTTTTTTGTTCAATTACCATTTGTATTCAACCGCATAATTAGATGTTGTTTTTGAGAAATTTGCAAGGAAATTTGTCTTTTTTCGAATTTTGTCAAAGAACCCAAAAATCGGACAAATAGGTACATAAGGCTGGTTAAAATTTTATTTAAAGTTTTTGTTGATTATACTTTTCGCCAAATCCCAAACCAGCAATGTGAATAAAATGATCAGTGTGTACGGGGTTCTGCGGGGTTCTGTACTACGAAAATTGCAGGGTATGTTTTTTGAATCATAAAAAATTACAAAACTTCTATTGAATTATGTCTATAAGAAAAAAGTATTTGTTTTGAGAATTTATGTATAAAAAAAAGGTCTGTAACAATATTCATTGTATTTGAATTTGTATTGAATCCCCCCTAAAATGCTACGTCTGTTCTGAATGGAGCCAAAAAGACAGTTGATCATTCAAGGCCAATACGAACCATTAAATATGTTGTTTCATGTGATAAAAATTGTCATCATTTTTTTTTTTTTTTTGAAATGCCATTTCCCCAAATGGCAAATGGCATTCAGGGAAATGACTATTCAGGGATATGACTAATCGGGTAAGTGGCATTCGGGATTGTGGCCCATTCGGGAAAATGGCATTCGGGGATGTGGACGATTAGGGGAAATGGGAAATTCGGGTAAATGGAATTCGGGGAATTGACTATTAGGGGAAGTGTCTTTTCGGGGAAGTGGCATTCGGGGAAATGTCCCTTCGGTAATATGGGTTTCGGGGAAATGTCATAGATTCGTTAGCAAAATATGGAGTTTTTTTTTGAAGGTCCAATAAACCAAATTTCCAGTTTTTGCTTTTTGGGCTAGTTTTTGGGTGTTTTTGAAACCGCCTTTAGTCAGGGGTATTAAAAAACACCCAAAAAGCAAAAACTGGAACTGCCTTTAGAACCCTATCAGCTTATCGTTTTCTCGCCAAATCACCCCTCACTATTATTTATCGTTCCTCGGACGCCATTTTCAACGAAACGTCAAAATTTAATGCCAAATTTCTTTCACGTCAAACCGCGACCGACTGCGTGGTGAACGATCCGTGTTCCCGTACCAAAAAGCGGTCCAAAAGCCCCGTACAAGCGTCCGGAACTACTCGCAACCAGTGACCAGCGGACGGCACCATGTCCCGGTATATGCAGCGGCCGGAAAATGCCCTCAAAAGGGCCAACGGTGAGTGCTTGAGGGGGGTTGGATTTGTTGTGGGGTTCCTTTTTCGGTGAAGGGCGATTTTTTCCAACATGGTCGCTTTCGTAAGCGGCTTCCACGTCGCAATTTTTGAGGATATTTTGAGCGATTTGTTAATTTGGGGGAAGATTTCAGTAATTTTTGATTGCTCAAAGTGAATTTTCGTTGGAGAAAGCGACTTTCGAAATGAGTTGTGAAATTTGGTGAAAAGGGCGAACCTAACCTCAAAGTTTGTTTACTAATTCACCCAGCAGAGTTGGAAGGCTTTTCTCATATTAATCACCGACATTTTTTTCTTCCAGAGTTCATCGAGGTTGGCAAGCCAGCCCGAGCCCTGGACACGCTCCAGGAGGTGTTTCGCATCAAGAAATGGACGTACACCTGGTCGGAGGCCGTGATCGAGCCGATCATGTTCAAGTATCTGGATCTGTGCGTGGAGCTGAAAAAGTCGCACATCGCGAAGGAGGGCCTGTTCCAGTACCGGAACATGTTCCAGATGTTGAACGTGGGCTCGCTGGAGAATGTGATCCGCGGGTATCTGAAGATGGCGGAGGAGCGGACGGAGGCCGCCCAGCAGCAGTCTTCGCAAGCGATTCTGGACATTGACGATTTGGACAATTTGGCCACGCCGGAGTCGATTCTGATGAGTGCCGTGTGCGGTGAGGACGCGCAGGATCGTTCGGATCGGACGATTTTGCTGCCGTGGGTGAAGTTTTTGTGGGAGAGTTACGGGCAGTGTTTGGAGCTGTTGAAGGTCAACTCGCACTGCGAGAATTTGTACCACGACATTGCCAAGATGGCATTTGCGTTCTGTCTGAAGTATAACCGTAAGATGGAGTTCCGCAAGTTGTGCGAGAAGCTGCGCAAGCACTTGGACGACATCAGCAAGGTGAGCTCGCAGACGGCCAACGTGAGCATCTCGAAGCCGGAGACGCAGCAGCTGAACTTGGACACGCGTCTAAACCAGCTGGACTGCGCCATCCAGATGGAGCTGTGGCTGGAGGCTTACAAGGCCATTGAGGATATTCATGGGTTGATGACGCTGTCGAAGAAGACGCCGATGCCCAAGACGATGGCCCTGTACTACCAGAAGTTGGCTATGGTCTTCTGGAAGGCCGGCAATCAGCTGTTCCACGCCGCGGCTCTGCTCAAGCTGTTCCAGCTGTCCCGTGACATGAAGAAGAACGTCACCCAGGAGGAAATTCAGCGCATGACGTCGCACGTGTTGATTGCCACTCTGGCGATTCCGCTTCCGTCGGCCCATCCGGAGTTTGATCGGTTCATCGAGACGGACAAGAGTCCGCTGGAGAAGGCCCAAAAGTTGGCCGTCCTGCTCGGTCTGCAGCAGCCGCCGTCTCGTGTGTCCCTGCTGAAGGAGGTCCTCCGTCTGAACGTGCTGCAGCTGGCCGCTCCTCAGTTCCAGAACCTGTACAAGTGGCTCGAGGTTGAGTTTGACCCGTTGAACCTGTGCTCTCGCGTCCAGGGCGTCATCGAGGAGATCACCGCCGATGAGAACAGTCCGTACACTCAGTACACGCAGGCCCTGCAGGACGTCACGTTGGTGCGCCTCGTTCGCCAAGTGTCCCAGGTCTACCAATCGATCGAGTTCTCGCGCTTCCTGTCGCTGGCCAAGTTCGCCAACAGCTTCTACCTGGAGCGCATCCTCGTCGACTGTGTCCGCCACAACGACATGCAAATTACGATCGATCATCGCAACCACTCGGTCCACTTTGGCACCGACCTGAGCGAGAGTCAGCGCGAGGATCACCCGGACGGGCCGACGCTGCAGTCGATGCCCTCGGAGCAGGTCCGTTCGCAGCTGGTCAACATGTCGGTGGTGCTGCACCGCGCCATCGCCACGATCAACCCGAACCGCAAGAAGGCCGACCGCGAACGTCTGCGCAACCAGATGGTCAAGAACTACGAGGAGAACATGGTCAAGGACCACCAGCGCATTCTGCAGCGCCAGAAAAAGATCGAAGACCGCAAGGAGTACATCGAGCGGGTCAACCTGGAGCGCGAAGAGCTGGAACAGCGCCAGCTGGAGGAAGCTGCCCGTCAGCAGAAGCTCGCCGAAATGCGCCGGCTGGAGCAGGAGAACGAAGAACGCGAACGCAAACGCCACGAAAACGAAATCCAGATGATCAAGGAACGCAACATGAAGGACAAGATCGACCAGATCAAGCAGTCTGCAAGCGGACAGAAGCTGCTCAAGAAGATCGACGAGGAGGACATCAAGAAGATGAACGCCGAGGAGATCGCTGCCAAGGAGGCTGAAGAGCGCCAAAAGGAACGCAAGGCCCACGACAACAATCTCAAGTCGCAGGAGAAGAAGATCGACTACTTTGAGCGTGCCAAGCGCCTCGAGGAGATCCCGCTGATCGAGAAGTACCTCGAGGACAAACTGGTCCAGGACAAGGAGTTCTGGGAGAAGCAGGAAGCGTCCCGCATCGAAGCGGCCATCGCCGAGCGCAAGAACGCCGAACAGGTGCAGGAACGGCTCCGTCGCATGCAGGCCGACCGGGACGTGTTCTGGCAGAAGCTCAAGGGAGAACGCTCGAACGCGTTCGCCGAGAAGCTCAAGGTGTTCAACGCCGCCCTGGAGGAGGAACGTCGCCGCCGGTTGGCCGAACGCGTCATCCAGCGTCGCGAGGAACGGCGCCAAAAGTGGCTGCGCGAAAAGGAAGAGGAACGTCGCCGCATCGAGGAGGAACTGCGCAAGCAGCGTGAAGAGGAGGAACGCATCGAGCGGGAGCGACGCGCCGAAGAGCGACGTATCGAGAACGAGAAGCAGCGCGTCATCATGGAGAAGCAACGCGCCAAGGAGGAGGAAATCGAGCGCAAGCTCGCCGAAGAGAAGGAACGCCTCAAGGAGCGTGCCCCGCGGGGTGAAAAGGAAGAACGCGGTGGTGGCGGCGGCGGAGGTGGCGCCTGGAGAGGTCGCGGTGATACCGCAGCCCCCGCAGAGTCCGCCGCCAAACCCGAATCCGACTGGAGAAACGCTCGCGAGGCACGCGAACCGGCTCCGGAATCGGCGGGCGCTTCTTCCGCTGCCGCTCCCGCCCCCAAAAAGGACGGAGTGTGGCAACCTTCGGGCCGCTTCCGGGAGGGTCGTGGAGCGCCAGGAGCTGATCGGCCACCCCGCGGCGATGATCGCGAACCGCCTGCGGCAGCGGCCGGCGAAAGCAAATGGCGTCGGGGCGGCGGCGGTGCCGATGACGACAAGGACGACGGGCCGCGTCCGCGCGTTGGAGCCGGCGATCGTGGCCCGATGCGACGCGGCGATGGTGATCGCGACGATCGTGGCCCGATGCGACGTGGCGATCGGCCACCGATGCGGTGAGTTGCTAAACTCTTCTTCAAAAAATCACAAAACCTTACATTTGATTAAAAACCCTTTCAGCGATGGCGACCGTCCGGGAATGCGCCGCGACGACCGGGGTGATCGCCGCGAGGGAGGCGCACCAGATCGGCGTGACTTTGGCGGCCGTGGCGGAGATCGCCGCGACGATCGTCGGGATGATCGTGGTCCGAGGCGCGAAGGAGGAGGCGAACGCGGTGGAGACGTGTGGCGTCGGGCTCCGCAGGAGGATCGTCGGGGTGGTGCTGCGGGAGGCGAATCCGGTGGCAACTGGAGAAACGCTCGCCAGGCGGAGCCGGCCAAGCCGAGGGAGGAACGCCGTGGTGGCGAGGAACGGCCCAAGGAAGGTGGGTTGATTGCGAAGTCTTGTCTAGTTGGGGGAGATGTCTAATGGTTGATCTTTTGTATTGCAGCCCGTGCCGCCGCCGGCCCGGATGAGGACGGCTGGACGGATGTGAAGCACCATCGTTAAAAAACAAGTCCAACTGACGGTAAATCAAACATAAAACACAAGTTTTTTTTCTTCAATGATTCTTTCTTGTTAGTTTAGAAGTACATCCCAATATTATTATTTTTTTTACAAAACTTGAATAACTTTTTTGGTGTGCCGAAAGGCACACTTATATAATAGAAATTGTAAGAACCCTGTCTACCGTAAGATTACTTTTTATTCACATGTTCAGTGATTTTTTTAAAATGCTTAGATAAACTATTAAATTCAACGGAACTGCTGCAACTGCTGGGAGGGGTTTGAAGAAAACCAATTTACTAAATGAAACAAACACACACATTTATTCTACTGATATAACACGTTGAAATAATTGCTACTTAGAAGAAAAGATACAATTGGGAATTTGGGAAAAAAAACTGCAGAAAATAAGCCTAAAGTGTGCGAGAACATATTATTGACTAAATAATCTTATCTTTAAAACGCATAAAAAAAACATTTGAATAAATCAGCATGTGTAATCAACAGTAGAGAGAGAAGTTGGCTTTTTTCATCCGAAATGTCCCTTTCAGGTAGCGTAGATAAGTGCTTATTGATGTCACGTCTTCTGCTGTGGTGTGCAACGACACGGAAGGTAATCTATTGACAGACAAGACTGCGGCAGCGGCTAGGTGGAAGGAGCACTTCAAGCAACGCGTTGCAACTGTTGAAAGGTACGACACGAGAGGGAATCTTCGAGGACAGGATACACGATGAGGATGATGGAATAGCTGTGGATCTGAGTACGTTGGAGAAAGAAGCCAAGGTTGTATCGGAAATCCGCGAAAAAAGAACGAACTTTGCAAGCGCGGGAGCACGCGTATGATCGAGATTCTGCACCAAATCATTATACCTACGCATTAGGAGCGAAGAACAGTTTCCGTCTAGACGGGCTCGTCACCCCAATCCAACTATCTCAGCTCGAATTGTTATAGCAAATTTTCTGAACTTTTCAAAAAAAATATTTTTAGAAATGGTCACTTATGGTCACTATTTTTAAAAATTGAAAAACTGCAAATATTTCGCTAAAATCGAACTTTCGTTGGCTATATCTTGAAAACGGGGCCCTTTAAGCATAAGCATAAAGCATAAGCATAGGTGCCCACCCGCAGTTGCTACTCCGTTATTGACCAGGACCTCCAGAAGTTACATCCACGAACCGTGGAAGATAAGTGGGAGCTATCTTTCCTCGCTTCGCAACTTCTCAAAGGCCCCTATCATGCTGATCAATACCGGCGCCGGCCACGACCAGTGGTAGGGTCACGAGGAAGTGGATGGGAATGTTAGTCCGATACTTGAGTGATAGAGACCGCCCAATCGACTGCATCTCCGACAAAGTATCACATGAGTTTTGAGGGGGTTAGTAGATGGGTATGAGGTCAGGAATCACGAGTGGCAGTGATGTGACCATGAGCATTTTGTTTATCGGTTGAAAATTTTAAATCTTAGGCAGCCGGCTGCGGAAAGATAGATAATTGATTATTTAAAAAGTTTTTTTTTATCGAACGCTTGCCAGCCGAGCAGAAGTGCTATGGGCTGGACTTATCAGTATATTTTTACAATTTAGGTAACGCGAGCAAATTTCAAAAATAGTGAATAAATGACGCTTTACTCTTCATAAAATCGATAGTTTGATGAATTAATAATAAAACTGCCAGTTGGAATATTTTTTTAAGATCATTTACGACGAAAATTATCGCGAAAAAACAGGACTGCGCGTTCCCAGAAGCACTGCACTTATCTATATCTTGAAAACGGGGCCCTTTATCAAAAAATCTGTAAAGTACTTTTCGATTGCAAATTCAATTTTGCATTAACAAATAATGTCAAACTTGTGTTTGCATGAAACTTCGATTTTTTCCAAAAATCACTATTTTTTCAAAAATTCATAACTCGGCCGCAGATTTTTTGACCATGTTTCTCTATGGCTCAAAAGTTGCGGATTTTTGTCCCCTAAAACATATCAAAAAATCTCGAAAATCAAAAAATACGTATTTTGGGAAATTGAGTTTTAGTGAGAAAATAAAGTTTAAAAGTCACCCCGTTTTACGGTACCTATTTTTTCTCAAAAGTCCTCAATAATACCTACAACTTTGCCGAAGACACCAAATTGATCAGAAAATTCACTCAAAAGTTGTTTGAATATTAACATACCATTTTTGTATGGACAGCGGCCAAAATTGTATGGAGACATGTATGGGTGAACCAATAACGCAAAATAGCTTATTTGGTCATGTCATATGGAAGGCCCCCACAAAGTTTAAGTCAAATAAAAAAAAATACAAAAAAAAATCAATTCAATTCAATTCGGTTTTATTAGTGAATAATCATGTTACAATTTGTTCATTCGCAGTACATAACAGAGTTTTGGAGTTCCTTTCAGCTGTGTGTTAAATCTCAATCCATTTTGGAACGATAATTACTTATCACTAAGAGATTACCAAGAGTAAGAAAAAGTTTGGAAAAAAAACTTACTGCAATTACAAGGAAAGGGGATAGAAATAGAAAAAGCTTAAACTAGATCACAGTTTTTTTATCTATTGTAGATGTGCTTAATAATAAGCTCCCCAAGGGCCAGAAATTGCTCCGCCTTGTTACGGCAGGTCCGAAACCGCCTCGATTAGAATACCCTTGGGAATTTTTTTTGTTAAATGGGGGAAATATGCCCATTTTAATCACTCTAAGCCGTTCGACCAATTCTCATCACTTTTGCCGTTTACCGCTATAAAATCAACATTTTCAGATGTATCAACAATGGAGAGTTGCTTTCTCACTTTTATTTGAGCTATTTATTACTTTGGAACCGTCAAAAACACTTTATGAAAGCTGTAATTCATGATCAAAGTGCTGATAGGCCGATAATAGAAATACGCTGAGAAAGGGTATAGTTCCCCTGCTTGGTAAAGAAATAGAATAACTTTTAGTGAAAGTGAAAATAAACAGAAATGTTCACAAAAACTTGCTCTACTCGTTGGTGTACTTGGTTTTAGTAAAATTCAAGGGAGACTCTAGATTATCCAGCATCATTCAAACACGACCGCTTATTAGGATTAAAATGGGTAGATTTCCCCTATATGAAGACTATTTAGGGGAACTATACCCTTTTCCAGCATATTTCTATTATCGGCCTATCAGCACTTTGATCATGAATTACAGCTTTCATAAAGTGTTTTTGACTGTTCCAAAGTAATAAATAGCTCAAATAAAAGTGAGAAAGCAACTTTTCATTGTTGATACATCTGAAAATATTGATTTAATAGCGAAAAACGGCAAAAGCGATGAGAATTGGTCGAACGGCTTCTCCAGCGCGGGTAGCAAACATCGAAGCAAATCAAATCTGCACCCGACGTCAACCCCACCGCGGTAGGGGAAATCTACCCATTTTAATCCTAATAAGCGGTCGTGTTTGAATGATGCTGGATAATCTAGAGTCTCCCTTGAATTTTACTAAAACCAAGTACACCAACGAGTAGAGCAAGTTTTTGTGAACATTTCTGTTTATTTTCACTTTCACTAAAAGTTATTCTATTTCTTTACCAAGGATTTAACAAAAAAAAATCCCAAGGGTATTCTAATCGAGGCGAATGCATTGGGCCACGCCCATTTTTCTAATATCGGCTTAGTTCTTTTTTCTTCCAACACTCTGTCGAGTGTTGCCATTTGCGTTGCGCTGACAGTTCAAACGAACACTCACGAAAAGTGGCATTTATAGAGAAAGTTTCCTGGCATCGCTGGCTGTGCTGCTGGTGGTGTTGACGGCCAGCCTTTGTTCTTTTTTGCCTTCGTCTCTCGCTCGGTTTTCTTCAGCCTTCGATTGGAATGCAAAGTGAAAATTGAAACGTCAAACGACTTGGCGCGTTTGTTTTTTTGATGGCGCTTGCTAATTTATTACATTTTTCGGGATTATTCTTCAAGTGAGTGCCTTACTAATGATCAAAAGAACATGTTGCCGGTAGTTGGAAGCAATTTCATATCTTAAGCGCCGTGAAAAAGTAAGCGAAAGTGAAAAGTTAATTTTGGCGATATTCATTAAGCGTTTGAGGGATTCTCGTGTGTGTCACTGTGTGTGCCAACAAAATGATGAGAAGTGGTCTCGCAAAATACAAATTATGATCAAAAATGCATTAAATGTGATCTTTTTGGCCAGTAAGTGGCATACATTTGCGTGCTTACTCGAGGCGGTGCTGTTGCTGGTAAGTTTATAGCCCAAATAGTATTTTTGGAGCTTTAATCGAGCATCAAACTCTCCATATGACGAAGATAGGTGTTTGATTGGAAAGGGTAGATTTCCCCTAACTTTGCCTCTTCTGAATTTAGGTTCTCAAGAGACATATGCTAGCATATTTGGACAGCTGTCAAATTTGAATGGAAACTTTAAACGTGCGCGAACCAATGAAGCAAAATGTTCTTTTTTAACCTGGCCATGGTCTTCGTTTCGTACATACACTTATGGTACTCGGGTCTATATGACCCAGAAATGTTTTTGGCTACCAAAATTCAGAATCTTGACCGATTTTGGATGTCTTGGGCGCAAATGAAAGGTTAGAATGTCTACTTTGCGATTCCGACTGGCAGAACCGGTTTTGGGCACTGTGGCCACCGGGAACCTGCTACAACCGAAAAAAGTCCTTTTTGAGGCCCCAACTTTGAGGACCTGTATCTCCGGAACGATAACACATAGCGGGTTGCTTCCAGTTGCATTTGACGGGTAATAACCTCAACTTTAAGCTCCCGTAGAGATGATTTGTCAAAAGTGGACACCGGTTCCGTTAACCCGGAACATCCGAAAAACATGATTTTTTCAGCTTTTGTTATAAAATCAACACATTAGTCAATTTTTTCAACCGGATTTTTTGTAAATCATTACATACGCACACTACATACTACCTCTGACTGTTTGGGATCGTTCCGGCCAACTGTGGCCAATCCGGAACCGGTTCCAGGGTACCACCAAAACGGTTCCAATAATGGTATCGCTAGAAACCCGTCATGTTGCATATCAAACTTCATGAAATTGAAAATTATGACCATCTGAGGTCATTCCGATATCCTCTGACCCAACCTGGTCACTCCGGAACCAGTTACCGATGGCCACTGGGGGACACTTCCGGAGTATGCAGGAAAGCATATCATGCGACATATCAAACGTCATGAAATTGAAAATTATGACCATCTGAAGTCATTCCGATATCCTCTGACTCACCCTGGTCACTCCGGAACCGGTTACCGGTGGCCACTGGGGGACACTTCCGGAGTATGCAGGAAAGCATATCATGCGACATATCAAACTTCATGAAATTGAAAATTATGACCATCTGAGGTCATGCCGATATCCTCTGACCCAACCTGGTCACTCCGGAACCGGTTACCGGTGGCCACTGGGGAACACTGCCGGAGTATGCAAAGAACCCTACCATGCGACATATCAATCGTCATGAAATAGAAAATTATAACTATCTAAGGTCATGCCAATATCCTATGACCCAACCTGGTCACGCCGGAACCGGTTACCGGTGGACACGGAGGGACACTTCCGGAGTATGCAAAGAACCCTACCATGCGACGTATCAAACGTCATGAAATAGAAAATTATTACCATCTGAGGTCATGCCAATATCCTATGACCCAACCTGGTCACGCCGGAACCGGTTACCGGTGGACACGGGGGGACACTTCCGGAGTATGCAAAGAACCCTACCATGCGACGTATCAAACGTCATGAAATAGAAAATTATTACCATCTGAGGTCATGCCAATATCCTCTGACCCAACCTGGTCACTCCGGAACCGGTTACCGGTGGCCACTGGGGGACACTTCCGGAGTATGCAAAGAACCCTACCATGCGACATATCAAACGTCATGAAATAGAAAATTATGACCATCTAAGGTCATGCCAATATCCTATGACCCAACCTGGTCACGCCGGAACCGGAGGCCACTGGGGGACACTTCCGGAGTATGCAGAGAAGCATATCATGCGACGTATCAAACTTCATGAATTTGAAAATTATAACCATCTAAGGCGGTGGTCACCAAAATGCGGCCTGCGGGCCGTATGTGGCTAACCGAGGTCTTCTGTACGGCCTTCGGGATGGTTTTGAAATTATTTTGGAATCCGGCCCACTTTGCGTTCTCATATGAAGTTCGCTAGAGAAATCATGAACTAAGTTTCTTTAAAAAGAAAAAAATATGTTTTTTTTTTATGAAATAACCATAATTGATTTCTGATTTCTACAATATTTATAAGGTCATGGGAAGTATTAAACTAGTGGTGCCTTATTTTCCTGTAGAATTTATAAAGCGATTAAATTTCTGAGTTTGGAAATAATGAATATGAAACATTCATTCCTTTAAAAATATAAAATTATGAATGTGATAGTGTGACAAAAACTTTGTATTATCTGGGAATAACGTTGCTAAAAATACTAAGAATAAATAAATATCCAACAGTTCTAAACATCAGATCACTTTCTGACTAAAACTTGTTACAAATATTGAATAAGGAAAATATAAAATATGAATTCCGAGCTAATATTTTTTGGTTCAATTTTGTTATCCTAAAAAATCGACAGAACATAAAAATTTTATTTGATTATATTTTTGATCTTTAGTTTTGTGCCCGAATCTTTGAATCAAAATGAAACGAGAAGATTGTACTTCGTACAAAAAGATCTTAAAAAATTTCAAAATCATTGAAAAAACACTTTTTTATCTTGTTCAATAATACAAATTTTTCGAACCAAAATAAACTTCCAAATTTTAATAAATATGATTTTTCCTATAACATACCGATAATTCAAAACTTACTGTTTCTTCAAAATTCACTCAAAAAATCATTGAAAAAATGTTCAAAACATTCAAAGCTTAAATGGAACAATCAAACCAAATGTGTTCGCAAAACCAAGAAAATAATTATAAACACAAAAAAGTTAATATAAATATAACAAAATTTTTTTTTTTTAAGTGAAATATTGTCGAATTGTACAACATTTATATTTTAAAACATAAAATATGATGAGAAAAATTTATGAAGAATGATGATTTTTTTTCAATTGATTTATGTATAATTGGTGACAATTTCTAAGTTGTCAAAAATTTAGTTGTTTGTCAAAATTTCAATTTCAAACTATTCTACTCTACAAATTATTTTTTATTTATATTTTACATGTTGCCCACGACTCTGGGGCAAATTTCCAAATAAGCCCGCGATGATCAGCTGGCTGAGGACCACTGATCTAAGGTCATGCCGATATCCTCTGACCCAACCTGGTCACTTCGTAACCGGTTACCGGTGCCAGTGGGGGACACTTCCGGAGAATTCAAGGAAACATATCACGCGACGTATCAAACATCATGAAATTAAAAATTATCATCATCTAAGGTCATGCCGATATCCTATGACCCAACTTGGTCACTCCGGAACCGGATACGGGTTGCCACTGGGGGATACTTCCGGAGGGTCTGTAAGTTAGGTAATTTTGGAAGGTTCAACTAAATTTATCTACTACAGAAAATTAAAACCACCATCAATTAAATGGTTCCGGAATGGTAATCGGGCTCGGTTGTGTAGCTGCTAGTGTGATTGCGTCCACATTTCTTGTGACGAGTAATGTGTCATCACGCCTTCTATTGGATGGGGAAGTAGAACGTCGGTTCCAGCCTCAGTTGTTGTACGGTCATTTGATCATTCCAGTTTTCTCCCTGCTATAATTACAATCAACACTCGAAACCAAGCCTGCTCCGGTGGAGTCGCTGGCGGCGGTTGGACTCCCAATCCAAAGGTCGTCAGTCCGAACTCTGGGATGGAAGGTTCCTTGGAAAATGAAAAGGATTTGGTGCTCTCCCCATTAAAACCTTTTAAATCTTAGGTTCGAGAAGAAACTTCAAACTTGGTTCTTTGCATGTTTCACAAATTTCCTCCATTCCCAACCCATTTTCGGTTCGAAATTAATCAGGATGGGCCGGAGGACATCGCCACCAGAAATTGTCTCGCAGTGGCCAGGTTGTATTAAAAAACGTGGGCAAGACCTTTGGTGGTCATAATTTGCAATTTCATGAGGTTTGATATGTCTCATGATATGCTTCCCTGCATACTCCGGAAGTGTCCCCCAGTGGCCACCGGTAACCGGTTCCGGCGTGACCAGGTTGGGTCAGAGGATATTGGCATGACCTTAGATGGTCATAATTTTATATTTCATGACGTTTGATATGTCACATGATATGCTTCCTTGCATACTCCGTAAGTGTCCCCCCGTGTCCACCGGTAACCGATTCCGGCGTGACCAGGTTGGGTCATAGGATATTGGCATGACCTTAGATGGTCATAATTTTATATTTCATGAAGTTTGATATGTCGCATGATATGCTTCCCTGCATACTCCGGAAGTGTCCCCCAGTGGCCACCGGTAACCGGTTCCGGCGTGACCAGGTTGGGTCAGAGGATATTGGCATGACCTTAGATGGTTATAATTTTATATTTCATGAAGTTTGATATGTCGCATGATATGCTTCCCTGCATACT
The DNA here is from genome assembly GCF_016801865.2 of Culex pipiens pallens. NCBI lineage: Eukaryota > Metazoa > Arthropoda > Insecta > Diptera > Culicidae > Culex > Culex pipiens. The sequence goes on from NC_068937.1 coordinate 129,121,398, forward strand.
CCGGAAGTGTCCCCCAGTGGCCACCGGTAACCGGTTCCGGAGTGACCAGGTTGGGTCAGAGGATATCGGCATGACCTCAGATGGTCATAATTTTCAATTTCATGAAGTTTGATACGTCGCATGATATGCTTCCCTGCATACTCAGGAAGTGTCCCCCAGTGGCCACCGGTAACTGGTTCCGGCGTGACCAGGGTGAGTCAGAGGATATCGGAATGACCTCAGATGGTCATAATTTTTAATTTCATGACGTTTGATATGTCGCATGATATGCTTTCCTGCATACTCCGGAAGTGTCCCCCAGTGGCCACCGGTAACCGGTTCCGGAGTGACCAGGTTGGGTCATAGGATATTGGCATGACCTTAGATAGTCATAATTTTCTATTTCATGACGTTTGATATGTCGCATGATATGCTTCCTTGCATACTCCGGAATTGTCCCCCAGTGGCCACCGGTAACCGGTTCCGGAGTGACCAGGTTGGGTCAGAGGATATTGGCATGACCTCAGATGGTCATAATTTTCAATTTCATGAAGTTTGATACGTCGCATGGTAGGGTTCTTTGCATACTCCGGCAGTGTCCCCCAGTGGCCACCGGTAACCGGTTCCGGAGTGACCAGGTTGGGTCAGAGGATATTGGCATGACCTCAGATGGTCATAATTTTCAATTTCATGAAGTTTGATATGTCGCATGATATGCTTCCCTGCATACTCCGGAAGTGTCCCCCAGTGGCCACCGGTAACCGGTTCCGGAGTGACCAGGGTGAGTCAGAGGATATCGGAATGACCTCAGATGGTCATAATTTTCAATTTCATGAAGTTTGATATGCAACATGACGGGTTTCTAGCGATACCATTATTGGAACCGTTTTGGTGGTACCCTGGAACCGGTTGCGGATTGGCCACAGTTGGCCGGAACGATCCCAAACAGTCAGGGGTAGTTTATAGTATACGAATGTAATGATTTACAAAAAATCCGGTTGAAAAAATTGACTAATGTGTTGATTTTATAACAAAAGCTGAAAAAATCATGTTTTTCGGATGTTCCGGGTTAACGGAACCGGTGTCCACTTTTGACAAATCATCTCTACGGGAGCTTAAAGTTGAGGTTATTACCCGTCAAATGCAACTGGAAGCAACCCGCTATGTGTTATCGTTCCGGAGATACAGGTCCTCAAAGTCGGGGCCTCAAAAAGGACTTTTTTCGGTTGTAGCAGGTTCCCGGTGGCCACAGTGCCCAAAACCGGTTCTGCCAGTCGGAATCGCAAAGTAGACATTCTAACCTTTCATTTGCGGCCAAGACATCCAAAATCGGTCAAGGTTCCGAATTTTGGCAGCCAAAAACATTTCTGGGTCATATAGACCCGAGTACCATAAGTGTGACTTTTTTTCTGGGGGGCACTTCCGGTGGCCACCGGAAGTCCATTTTTGGCTCAAATGTGTGTCTTGGTAAGATGCACAAAGTCATAAAATTTCAGCTCTGTAAGTGCCAAAGGTCAAAAGTTACGATAACTTTTATCATGCTCTTGGGTCATATAGACCCGAAGACCATGCCCGGGTTAATCAAAGTTTGAGGCAAATACAAAAAAAAAAAACACAAAAAAAATATGGAAACAGAGTGTCCAATTTCCCGGAGTTACGGAATTTCCGGGAAACGATAAATTTTCATCTAAATTTCCCGAGAAACCCCGGTAATTCCCGGGAAATTTGAAATTTCAAATTGTAATTTTTTTGCAAATTTCCCGGGAAACGGGAAATATTTATTTTCGAGATTCCCGGGAAATTGAACGCTCTTTATGGAAAGCTAAATTTTATTGAATTTTTTATACCCATTTTTCGCAAATTTGAATGGAGACTTTAATGGGAAGACTAATTATGCAAAATGGTTTTTTTCTGGCATAGGGGATGAAAACTTGATTTGGGAAAACTGAGACAATTTTTCTTGCCATCTTTCCTAGTTTCGGCTTAAGCACAACTCCTGAGAAAAAGGCTTTCTTTCGAATCAGAACACGTTTAAAATGATTAGTTAACTGGAGTAGTGTGAAAATTGTATATTTGTCTACTAGTATTGGAATTGTGTTGTAGTTTGTTCAAAACACCTCAAGAATACAGCTTTTTTTATAGAACTTTTGTTCACTTAAGAAAACTAAATAATAAATCAAAACACCAAAAACAGAATATTTTTATTTTGTGTCGTGGTAACATGGAAATCATTTGTAGCATTATGGTAATAAAAATATACAACAGAAAAATCAAAATTCCATTTCGATCGTTTTGTCTGTAAAAAGAACGTACATTGCACTTTTCTGGGCAGCCCTACTTCCTAGAACAAAAACATAAAATCTACTCGAATGCTTAACTACTTTAGCGTGCTCTTTTCCTCAAAATTCTAAAAAGCAATCAGACACCTTCCGTCGAGCTAAACCTAAAAAAACAAAAATACGGTAGAGAAATATGTACACCCCTCCCGACTTCCTCCTTGATTAAATTAAAACCCAAAAATTGTCCTCACAATAAACACCAATAAAATGGGGAGTTTCACCTCATTTCCTTCGCTGCTGCAGCCAGGCCGTCATCCGGCCCACGACCAGCGGCCACAGAATGACGAGCGCCAACAGCCGGGGTGAAATTTCCTCAAACGGCCACCAGGGCGGATAGTTGTTGTTCTTCCGCAAGGCCTGCTTAACCGTCGCCACCTGGTTCTGATCCGCCGCCGCCCTCAAACTGGCCACCGACTGTTCGACCACGTTGATCCGCTGGTTGACCTGCTGGACGCTGGCGTTGAGCCGATCAATGGCCCGTGCCAACTGGGCCGCCACTTCCGGATTTCCGCCCATCGACAACGACGACGAGACGGAACCCAAGCTGTGGAACTGTTCGGAAGCCGAACCCAACGAACCACCGTTCTGGACGACGGCGCGACTACGCGACACGTGGTTCGCCACGATCGGCCGGAACGTGGACTCCGTCTCCGAGTCCTCAACCGTGTCGATGTACTCGTCGTCGCTCAAGTCCGACTGCGTTCCGCTGCCACCGTTCGCGTAGTGATGGTACCCATTGGTGAGCGGTTTGGCGTGGAATCCGTTGACCAGTGGGGCCGCCGGCTGCTGTTGCAACGAGGGAGGAACCGGTGAGGCCCGCGCCGGACTCGTGTCCCGCGAAGCGATCGGGGAGTTGGGCCGGGAGCGCACCTTCTGGATCGCTTCCGGTGCGACCATTTCCAGGTCGTTCAGGCTGACGCCGCTGTCCGAGGAGTCGTTGCCGTTGCCGGAGCCGTACTCGAGGAAGTTGGCCACGTTGTCCGTGTACGACATGGTTTCCACGATCTGAGAGGGGAAGAGGGGGAATTAAAAAGAAAATAATTACAAAGGGGTTTTATCCATTGAAAAACATGAGAATCTGGCAACCCTGTCAATACTAATGAGTACTTGAATGAAATCATTTGATCCGTCTTTTGATGGGTAATCGAAAGACCTTACCGTTAAGTTACTATATAATTTAAGGATCTGTCAACGTTGTTAACAGATAAGGTTATCGCCAATAATGTTGTCATCTGGCGATAACGACAAAGTTATCCAACCAACGATAACTCGTTTAAATTTATTTATTAAAATAAATTTATTATTACATGAGTATCTTAGATTTTAATTGCTGCTAATGAAACATATTTTTGATAACGGATGCATATGTAAAGAAAATCATAAAAAATATTTTCAAATACTCTGTTTTATTATAATTTTCAATTTTGGTATTCAAAGATTCAAATTTGTGTATACATATATAACTCTTTGGAGAATTTTGTTTTGCACAGAATACCGTATTTTAAAAACGTTACTTAATCTACCTTTAGGTGGTTGGTGCCTTCCTCGCATTCATTAAGTGAATACACCACAAAGCCTAAAAAAAGTGGATAAATAATACTTATTTTTATCAAAATATCTGAAATCCGGCCTCAAAAAGTTTATAAAAACACTAAAGTACTTATAACTTTTGATAGGGTTGTCAGATCTTCAATCACTTGGGCTTGTTCAAAAGGTCTTTCGAGTACCTATCCAACGATGGGTCGCATGATAGATTCGGACAACTTTTTCATTAAAATATTTGAGATCCGGCCTCAAAAAAGTGTATAAAAAACACTTAAGTGCTCATAAATTTTGATGGGATTGTCAGATCTTCAATTTTTTGAATGCGTTGGAAAGGTCTTTCAAATACCTTTCTAACTATATATATCATGCCGGGTTTTCTTACAAAAACCACCCTTTTTTACAATATTGCATACTCCAGCCAAATCGTTTTTTTAGCATAACTTTTGAAGTACTTTTCTAAACTTCATAATATTAACTAGGGTCTTGTGGGACCCCAAGACGGATCGAATGAGACCAAAACGGTCCAAATCGGTTCAGCAAGTCCGGAGATAATCGTGTGCATATTTTTTTGGTGCACGGACTCACATCCAGACACACGCACAGACATTTGCTCAGAATTTGATTCTGAGTCGATAGGTATACGTGAAGGTGGGTCTACGAGCTCGAATAAAGAAGTTCATTTTTCGAGTGATTTTATAGCCTTTCCTCATTGAGGTGAGGAAGGCAAAAATACTGAAATTTTCATAATTTGCAATATGGGTAAAAAAAATTGGTGTAGATTTTCAATACTTTAAAGATTTTAGTATAGAGTACCAACATTTTCACAAAATACCGTCGGCTTTCCTAAGGTGCCATGATAAGGTCCAGCTTGTGATGATACACTACTTACCATTTACTAAGCAATCGAAGCCAGAAAAGAAAAGATCACCAGTTGTGTTGGTACGAGCCGGGATTTGAACCCCGATCTACCGCTTACGAGTCGGAAGCGTTACTACTAGGCTACGTGGCTCGGTTCGTCGTTTGATATCGTATTGCAAATATTGAAAATCAGATTTTTTTTAATTTGCAGAATTTAGTGAAATCTAGAATCTATACAAAATTTTGCCTGTTTTGAAATTTAACAAAAAATTCCATACTAGAAGTAAAAAATCTAAAAATAAAAAAAAACCACAGATCAAAAATTCTTTCATTCTAAAATTAAAAATTAAAAATGCAAGCATTCTAAAAAGTTCTAAAATTCTACAATGTATGATTCTAAAATTTAGAATATTCAAAAACAATTAATAAAGAAATAAAAAAACTAAAATGTCGAACATAAAAACTTTAAAACATTTTAATTTAAGGAATAAATAATTCTATGTATATTAATTTCAGCGAATACAAATGAGATGAGTTTGACCAGTCGATTTTTCATAATAACATAAAATGTTAAGTTTCCCAATGAGGTTACTTTGGTCGCCAACTTAAATCGCACAAAATCCAGGGTTGTTACGGGAAAGTCGAAAAAAAAAATCCGCTCCAGATCCGCGCCGACCCAAAACCCAATCCGCGCGAAATCCGCGCCAAGTTAAAAAAAATCGCGACAAACATACAAGAAACTAATACAGTAAGAATTTGACAAAAAAAAAAACAGCATATCCGCGCCGTCCGTAACAACCCTGCACACGATTTGAATTATTACGATTATTATTTTTTTAAATTTTTGAAGTTTCCAAATATTTTGTTTAATAAATAATTTAGGCATTTTTCAGCTTTACATTAGAAGTTTTGGCGCTTTCATGCAAGATTACGTCCTTTTGAAAAAATAAACAGAGTTCAGGAATTGGGTACTAAAGCCTTATGTAATTTTTTATGTAAAAAGGTAAAAAACACGATTAAAAACCATTTCTGATCATTTTTTTTCTTTTTAGCGCAGAAAATATTATTGACAAGACAACATTTTTTCGATGGATCAACTATGGTCCCCTTGGAACGAGCTGTCAAGTAGGAACTTTTCTTTTCATGACCTCATTTTTTTTTTATATGGATTTTTGCGTTAGTTCTGAGCTGCGTACTAGCCTTTATATTGAACATATAATGAATAATGTGGAACTGTTCAAAAAAAATCTTTAAAATTAAAATTTAAAATGTTGTCGACTTTTTAATTGCGTCATATGGTAAATCCTCTAGTAAACTATTAGCAGGGTGACCACTCAAAGCCCATTTTCAAATTCCCGACTTTTTCAGTATACTTAAATAATAGGCATTTCTTATCTAAAGAATGATTTCAAACAGAACACTTTCTATAAGAAAAGTCAATACAAATCACCGAGAAAAAAATTCAAAATGATTTAAAAAATAAATCCAACTATAGGCAATTTTTGTAAATCCAGAAACTGAACAACAAATAAAAAAAATACTTCAAAAATGGAAATTCATTATTATGATTCAGTGTAGACACAAAAACAACTAGTCTTTGAAATATAATCGAAAGATCAACAATACCTATGACATTCATGGTATTTTTTTAAATTGGCAAACGTATACTTTTTGATACTTCGTTTCAACTGGAAATGAAAAAAAGTTAAAGATAACTGAACTAAAAATTTCTGATTTTTGATATTGAATTATTTAATCAATATTAATTTGTGGTTTGGTTGTGGTCTTTGTATTCACAATATTAATTTATCTAGTGGCCAGTATTTAACTCTTTTTTTATTTTCTATGAAAATTCAGTTTGATATGATTTGGGTTTTCCCACTTATTTTAAGCAAAATGTTTGAAGAGACAAATTTTTAAAACAATTTTGCAACAAACTCAAAATTTCTTGGATTATTTTTTTTGCAATTTCAATATTTTCTTCATGGTTTCAAAGCGTAAAAAAGTTTTTCAATTTTGGATTTTATTCGATATTTAAGTTTTCCGAAAACTGAAAATCAAGCTTTATCTATAGTAGGTAATTTGTCCATACTCTCAAAAAAAGTTAAGGGCAATATTTGGAAAAAACATATTATAACTTACATAATGAATTTAGTAAAACAATTAAAAATATTTACAAAAAAACATTGCACACTCAACTTGTCATAACTCTATGCTGGCCATTAGGCTCTATTTTTATATTATTGTTTCATTAACTTTACCTCTTGTTTGGTAAAACATTAATTATGAATAGAGATCATTGGATGCATAAAAAGTATTATGATAATCTGTGTCAAAGGCATGCAATATTCATTAAGATTTTGAATGTCTTAAACAGCTTTTCCATACTCAAATATATTGAAATAGTGGAAAGAACCTTAAATTTAAAGTAAGTTACTAAAGCAGAATTCAGTGTATTCAATTGGAAAATTGTAAAAAAAAACAAAATTATTCAAGAGTTGAAAAATAATTTTCAAACAAGTATGCCTAAGTATGCGATTTTCTGCGGATTTTTGCGAATTCCCGACTTTTTTCCGAGTTTCCCGATTTCCCCACTTGAGTGGCCACTCTGTATTAATTAGTGATTTTGATAAACAATGTTAGTTTTTCATTTTTTTTACAACAAGAAATCCTTCAGGGTTGCGAATGAGCGAGCGCTCACGGAAGGCTTGCTCGCTCCAGCTGGAGCGTGAGTTTTTATCAGGTAGCTCGTGCTCGCTCACGCTCACCGGAGCGTTTTGCGCTCACGTGAGCTGGTGAGCCAGAGTAGGTAGTTGTTTTTTCCCTGTTGAAGCATCTGCCTGTTTGAAACGAAGTTTCTAGAACTTTCTCAGCACAGGCAGCAAAAACAAACAAGAAAGTGGTCGAACAAACAAACGTAGGCAATGAAATGGATTTGATCAGCGAACCGAAATTTACGTTCTATTTAAAATCTAGACATTTTTCGAACAAGGAACAATAAACTAAATTCATAATGTAAACATTCATTGACGTGAAGAGATGCACTGTTTGTTCACAAATCAAATCCATATTGGACCATATTGTATTGTTGTTATGTACAAAAATATTGACAATTTATGTATATTTTATTTATTTTTAAATAATCTTTTAAACAGTTACAATCATCCATGTTCAAAACATCATATATAACTTGTAAATGAATATTTTCAGAGGTTTGGTTGCGAAAGTGTTGAATGAAATCCACTTGTTGGAAGAAGAGCCAACCTTTTCGTGGTGAAAAATATTGACAATTTATTTGACTTGAGTCAAAGGGGTTAAGCGTTATAGAAATTTTAAGGCATATATTTAAAATAGAACTGTTTCAAAAATGTTACCCTATTTTCTAAAATGTTTGCTAAATAAAGACTAACCTTATAGAAATGATTAGCCGTTTCTAATCACTGAATCATTGAAAGATTTAATAAACGGAATAACTTTTTTTAATGGTAGCTCATTCTGACACGCAATCTGGAAATGTAGTCAAAACACTGATTAGGTACATAAAACAGTTTAATGTTATATTTTAATCAACCAAGCATTTAACCTTGAATCGAACTTACCAAAGCATAAATCCTCTTGAATCAATTCATTGTTTTGTAAGTTTTTCTAAGGTTTACAGGCCCTTTTATTTAGGCGGCCTTTTAATTCAAAAATATTTATACATTCAACTGTATGTCTAAAAAATTATTTGACCCTTGCGAATCCAACCTTTTATTTAAAACATGATTGATGAAACTAAGCTATTCCAATTCATATATCATAAAATTTGTTCACAATGTCATATTTCCACAGCCCTACTGCACCTTACGCAAAAAATCTATCTAGAATTAACTTTCTCAAAAACGTTAAATGATTAGCGCACGTCCAAAATGAGCGCTCCGTGAGCGAAATATGAGCGTGAGCGCGAGCGTGGAGCAACCGCGAGCTGAAAAAATCGGAGCAAACGTGAGCGCGGGCAAACGTGAGCTAGCTCGCGCAGCGCTCCTCCTCACGAATGAGCGAAAAGTGAGCGCTCACGAGCGCGTGAGCGCGTGAGGAACGCAACACTGAAATCCTTTTTCAAAATGATTGAGATTGCGAATCTTTGCCTCCATTTATATGCTAATCACGCAAGCACCATATATCTGGCCATTTTTATCGTTTTTGCCTTCCTCACCTCACTGAGGCAAGGCTATAAAATCACTCGAAAAATGAACTTCTTAAATACACCTCCTAGATATACCTTCACGTATACCTATCGACTCAGAATCAAATTCTGAACAAATGTCTGTGGGGATGTGTGTAGACACGATTTTTTTTCCACACGATTATCTCAGAACTGACTGAACCGATTTAAGCCGGATCCGCCTTATTCTATTCGTTTTCGGGTCCCCTAAGACCCCATTCAATTTTATTTTGTTTAGTAAAGTATTTAAAAAGTTATGCCAAGAAAATTATTTTTGTACATACAAAAAAGGGTGATTTTTTGCATAACCTCAAAAGGCCGGGTCTTTTTGTTTACGTGCGAGAGTCGCGCCAGATGCGAAACGCCCGGTTGCCATATTGCTTCAAATGAAAGTCTGCATGTTTTCTGGAAAAGTCTGTATCAGATATATATTTTTTTTTCATAAACTTATTTTCATTATTACTTTGTAAATGTGAGGAAGGCACCACCCACCTAATGGTGGATTAAGAAACGTTTTTCTGACAGAAGTTGGAGAATTTCTTCCCCGTGAGAGTACTTTTAAACAAGTAACGTTCGCTCTTACCTTTTTCAGCTCATCGACGTACTTTTGCATGGCCGCCTCCTTGGGCATGTCCCCGAGCCGGTTCCAGGCGTCCCATTTGGCTCTGCAAAAATTAAAATAAACAAAAACAAAGCCGTTGAAGCAAGCTCAAAGTATAGCAATTGACGTCTCGCAAGCAAGCGGCACCAGTTCTCACCTGTTGACGACGTTCCAGAGTGCCGGCCGGCCCGCGTTGCACTTTCCTTCGGTCGCTTGCTTGAAAAGCGAGTAGAAAGTCAGGAGCATCTCGTTGCTCGGCTGGTACGGGCCTGAAACGGGTTGAGAAACAAAACACAAATATTAGTCACTCGGTTGCGCAATTGATTGACTGTAAAGATCATCAGCGCCTCCTTCCCATGTCGAGATTATCCATTATCCACAAATTTGCAAATTGTTGGAACGGTGCATCGAAAAACTTAATTCGACTCATTGTGTTAAATTTAATAAAAGTCGCAAATCCAGCCAAATTGATAAGTGTTTGCCGAGCATGCGGAATGACGCAACACAAAAGTCTTAAGGTCAACCCAGACGCACGCCGGTAAACGAAGGTAGAAGTTTAATTGAGCTGCGCCGCTACCAACCGGTCCAAGGGGGGCACTTAATAATTCACCAGCCCCACGTGTGTTCGTACGAAAATAAAGCGAAAAGTAAGTAAAAAAAAACACTGAATATGTGTGTACAAAACAAACCAGGACAGGCAAACTGCACTTGACCGTTGAAGGTTGGCACTTAATTTGCGAAAAAAAGGAAGGAAACAAAATACTCTGACATGCAAAAATTTAGATTTAAATATATTGAAAGCTTAGATTCAGCTGTTATCTTGATTTGTTGTTTGAAAAAAATAAATTAAAAAAATGCTGTGAATAGAATACAGATAATCAATTGAATAAGCTCCGGTCATAGCACCACATATCGGAAGGCACGCCGACTGGGACTTCGATTTTTCCCATTTTTGCCTTCCTCACTGAGGAAAGGCTATAGAATCACTTGGAAAATGAACTTTTTAATTTGACCTCCTAGACCCACCTTCATTTGTACTTATCGACTCAGAATCAAATTCTGAACAAATATCTGTGCGTGTGAGGCGATGTTGATCAAAAATATGCACATGATTTTCTCGGCTTTGGCTGAACGAATTTTGTCCGGAAGTGGCCCACTCGGTTCACTTTCAGGGCCTACAGCTTGGTATTGAAACTTGTACAGTTTCATTTAGTCGTTTAAAAGGGGTGTACCCCATTTGGCAAAACGGGTTTTCAGGAAGGACGTTTGGCATAATTGGTCCAAGACATCAGGGACGTTTGGCCTAATGGACATTTGGCATAATGGACGTTTGGTATAACTCGTTCAAAAACCATCTAGGACGTTTGGCATAATTATTGCTAGCTTTTTTTTTTGTATTTATTTTTCATAAAGTATAAAGTATTTATTTTTTTGTAAAGAATAATAATGCATAGATTTTTTTTCCTATTTTCTAACTAAACAGATAATTTTACTTATAAAGATGATTTTTTTCTTCAAGAAATCAGGTGTCTTTGTCATTTTCTCCCAATAGGTGTAGTTTTTCCCCTTTTTTGAACATTTCTTAAAAAAGTTTTAAAATGCATTTTTTCATAAATTTATAAAATAAAAGTTATAATATTAAGATTTTTCTCCTTTTCAATACCGAATCTATGACATTTCCCCGAAACCCACATTCCCGAAGAGACATTTCCCCGAATGCCACATCTCCGAATGGCGGCTTCCCCTAAAAACCATTTTCCCGAATGGCCACTTCCCCTAATTTTCCACATCCCTTAAAATCATTTTCCCGAATGACCGGGTTCGGGAAAGTAGCGATCAATATCATGTCCACGTTTGATCGTTCAAAAATTCCGAGCTTCACTTGAATTTTGAATATTCAAATTGATGTAAGTGCGACAACTTGCCAAAGGGATTTCAGGTCAGAACATGTTTGACACACGTTCAGGCCCGACTACCGCAAAAATTTGTAATTATTACTCGGGACCTTGGCAATCAAAATCAACCAAACTTCGGGACAATGCACAGAATGGTCAACCAAACAAAACGTGTTTGGCTCTATTTTTCGTTTATTCAAGGCCAGACTTTAAAACGCGTTTTTTTCGGAACGTCAAAAAAGCGACAAACGACAAGATAACACAACAACGTCAATTTGATACATTGATCATTTCGCAAAAATGCATTTAGTTTAAAATCAAATTACAGTCCAGACTCGATTATCCGAAGGCCTTGTCAAAAGTTCACTCCGGATAATTGAATAATAAACATGTTTTTAGACGTCTTTTTTGTTTTGCTGTCGAGCTTAAGTATAGCCCCTAAACTACTTTAAAGTGATTTAGTTATTTTACATCTAAAATGGCGGTGATGAAATATAAAAATAAATGCATTTTGTAATACAATAATCAACTATTTAGATTTGATTAAAAAGGGTTGGTTGCAGAACTTGAATTGGACGTAATAAAAATTAAAAAAAAAAAATGTTCAAAGCCTTCATCCAGCCAAAATTGATAAAGACGAATCAGTTCAGTTAAACAAAATCTAGAATAAACTGAATCCTGCGCATCGAGTCGTCGCATAAAGCTATCGTTGCTGTTCAATCCTTACCACGTAGATACCGTTTTGGAAAATTGTCCTTTGCTGAAAATTGCCGCTATAAAAAATAAACTTTTTTTTATGGACCGTGGATAATCTCAATACCCCGCACTCTTGAAGTGTCCGCGTGGTTTATGAATGGCCTCCTATGGTTATTTGTTTTTTTTTTAACACACGTAGGAGAATTTAATCTTAAGTTCATACTTTTATTTAAAAAAAAAATCCCTAAATAACAATTCAGTTTTTATCTAGGTTATCATTCAGGAAAATTGATTTTTCGGAGAAGTAAACATTCGGGTTTATGTAAATTAGGGAAAACGACAGTTCGGTAAAATGGCCATTCAGGTACATGACATTCGGGGATATGGAATTTTCGGAAAAATGATTTTCGGGGAAGTGGCACTTTCGGGGAAATGATTTTCGGGGATGTGGAATTTTAGGGGAAATGATTTTCGGGGATATGGGATTCGCGAAAGTGGGATTCGGGGATAAGGGATAAAACCCTAAAAAAATACTTTTTGGTTATTTAAAAATTGAGTTTGTTTATGAAATTTTCGCTTCTTCTATATAAAATTCAATTTAGAAGAGCAATTCTCTACGAAATCGGTCTTTTTTCTTAAATTTTAATTTTTGTATTTTTTTTATTTAATCCGACTGAAACTTTTTTAGTGCCTTCGGTATGCCCAAAGAAGCCTGTTTGCATCATTTGTCCATATAATTTTCCATACAAATTTGGCAGCTGGCTATACAAAAATGATGTAAGAAAATTCAAAAATCTGTATAGTTTGATCGATTTGGTGTCTTCAGCAAAGTTGTAGGTATGAATATGGACTACACTGAAAAAAATGATACACGGTAAAAAAAATTTTGTGTTTTTTTATTTAACTTTTTGTCACTAAAACTTAATTTGCAAAAAAACACTATTTTTATTTTTTTTTAGTTTTTGATATGTTTTAGTGAACATTAAATGCCAACTTTTCAGAAATTTCCAGGTTGTGCAAAAAATCTTTGAGCGAGTTTTGAATTTTTGAATCAATACTGATTTTTTCAAAAAATCGAAAAATTGGTCGCAAAAAAATTTCAGCTTAATTTTTCGATGTAAAATCAAATTTGCAATTAAAAAGTACTCTAGGGAAATTTTGATAAAGTGCACCGTTTTCAAGTTAAATCCATTTTTAGGTGACTTTTTTGAAAATAGTCACAGTTTTTCATTTTTTTTAAATTAGTGCACATGTTTGCCCACTTTTGAGATTTTTTTTTGAAAAGCTGAGAAAATTCTCTATATTTTGCATTTTTGAACTTTGTTGATACGACCCTTAGTTGCTGAGATATTGCCATGCAAATGTTTAAAAACAGGAAAATTGATGTTTTCTAAGTTCCAGCCAAACAACACACCATTTTCTAATGACGGTATCTCAGCAACTAATGGTTACAATGTTAAAATATGAAACATTCGTGAAATTTTCCGATCTTTTCGAAAACAATATTTTCAAAAATTTTAAACCAAGGCTATCATTTTAAAAGGGCGTAATATTGAATGTTTAGCCCTTTTAAAATGTTAGTATTGGTTTAAAAATTTTGAAAATATTTTTTTTTGAAAAGATCGGGAAATTTCACGATTGTTTCATATTTTAACATTGAAAATCGTTAGTTTCTGAGATATCGACATTAGAAAATGGTGGGTTGTTTGGGTGAGACTTAGAAAACATAATTTTCCTGTTTTTAAACCTTTGCATGGCAATATCTCAGTAACTAAGGGTCGTATCAACAAAGTTCAAAAATGCAAAATATAGAGAATTTTCTCAGCTTTTCAAAAATATTTTTTTCAAAGGTGGGCAAACATGTGCATTAATTTTAAAAAAAATGAAAAACTGCGGCTATTTTCAAAAAAGTCACCTAAAAATGGATTTAACTTGAAAACGGTGCACTTTATCAAAATTTCACTAAAGTACTTTTTGATTGCAAATTTGATTTTACATCGAAAAATGAAGTTTCGAAACTTTTGCGACCAATTTTTCGATTTTTTGAAAAAATCAGTATTGATTCAAAAATTTATAACTCGCTCAAAGATTTTTTGCACAACCTGGAAAATTCTGAAAAATTGACATTTGATGTCCTCTAAAACACATAAAAAAATAAAAAAATAATGTTTTTATGCAAATCAAGTTTTAGTGACAAAAAGTTAAATAAAAAATCACCCAATTTTTTTTACCGTGTATAATTTTTTTTCAGTGTGGTCCATATCCATATCTACAACTTTGCCGAAGACACCGAATCGATCCAAAAATTCCTTCAAAAGATACAGAGGGTGCTTAGTGACTCGAGTAAATCTACTAAATTTAATTTCTCTTATTTTATTGTTTCTTCTTTCGTTGAATTCGTCATCTAGGATGTGCTTCGTTTTGGCGATATTTTAGCAAATCAAATACCGTAAACCGGGGTGACTTTGATAGGATTTCAATTAGTTTTTAGCATATTTTCCAACAGGTAAGGTTTTTCTCAAGATTGTTATTTTTAAAACATGTACTGGGGTAGACTACACAAAGTCCATGCACTATTTCGGAATAAAAGTTTTTTTCAATAATGTTTAAAAAAATAGTTACGTTAAAAATTCTTAGTTTTAATTCCGGGGTGACTTTGATAGTCATAGTTTTTCTTGTTAAAATCTTATTTAAGATGTTCAAACTTTATTTGTACCCTAAATGTACCATCACTAAAGTAGCTAATATAGTTTTTAAGAAAAAAAACAATGTTTATATTTAGTTAACTAAGTGTATAGGCTTTTAAGCAAAATACATATAAATTTAAGGTAAAATTGTTAAAAAGTCGAAATTTCGCCTAAAATTTGTTAAAACTGGTTTTGTTTATAAAATTATCGATTTATTTTGCATTTTTTACAGAATTTGAAGCACGAATCACAAGTTTTCACATTTTAGATGAAATTTATTTAACTGAAATTGCTTATAAATTTGGAGATTTTTTTAAATGGTGTTTCAAAAACACATATTATTTATTATTTACAAATTTATTTAACCTTCTCCTAGTGGAAAATTGTCCAAAGAATTCGAAAATGCATTCCGTTTTCCGATTAAAAATCATGTTCATTGAGAAAATCATGACACTTTGAGAAGTTTAAAATAATGACTTTCATCAACATTTTCTTAACTATAGTTAACTAACTATTTAAACTTGTTGACATTTTATGAAAAGTTCTTCTTGAGATACTTTGAACACTTCTCTACCACGGTCAGTATGTTTCTAAACCATTCCTTACGTATTTTAATTGTACTCTTCATTTTGCGGAAAAATCGCAAACCTATCAAAGTCACCCCGGCTATCAAAGTCACCCCGTTTTACGGTATATAAAATATCGGCAGCTTTGGAACATCCTGCAAACAATTACAAAATGAGTTTCTTCAACTGATCTTGCATCGGATAATTCTTCCTTTATCTTGAGAGTATTCAAATATGTTGCACTTTTGAAGGCAAGCAAGTCTTTCTAACATTGTTCCGGTATTTTTTTTTCAGCTCTGATAGAATAGGAATGCCAAAATTTGTTTTTGCTACCCCATTTAAGGTGAAGCCGTTGATCATTTTCGACGAAAATTGATCATCACTTTAAATTATTCTGTATAAATTTCATTTCAACGAATATCTGCACCAAAATGAATCAGCAAGTTCCGGTTGTTGCCTTCTTGAAGCCACTGAAGAAATTTTTGCTCTAAATCAAATGTGTTTCAAAATTTATATAATTTTGTGGAACAATCATTGACGCCCAAGTTCGCAATCATTGATTAATGACGATTTCCATAACTTTACAAGGAATGGGATAATCGTTACCAAAAGGAATCAGCATGTGTAGGGCACTATTCTAAACAACTTGTTGAAGGAATTTTATCAAAATATTGAAAGCGACGCAAACTTTATATCTTTGAACGAAAAATCATGACAATGATGGAAGTCTTCACGTTTAATCAATGCTAATTTATTCAACATTTTTGAATTGCAAAAAAAAAGTTGTCCTACCATATCGATTTCGTCCGTCTCCAGCCAGCCGGAAACGGCGAGAAACGAATGCTGAAAAATGTGCATTCCCTGCCCAACACAACTGTGGGCATATAATCATAAGGTTAGCTAATACCTACACACTAAATCCCTCTAGCAGCAAAAGTAAACTTTAGCAAGTCAGTTGCAGGCACGTAGCCTCCCCAACTGGAAGAAGTTGTGCCTCGTCGTGACATTTCTACAAAAAAAAAAAAAAACGAACGAACGTACGAGTGTATCTCATAAGCCTTCTAATGCAAAAACAACTTTTAATAACTCTTGGCCGGTGGATTCAACCAGTTGGGCAACTCACACTGACCTTGGCTTGGGCGGTGAACCCCGTGCAGTCAAAAACGGGTTTTTTTTCGCAAATCTTTTTCGGGGACGACAGAGCATTTTAAAATTTGCAAAATTTATCGCTCGTTAATGGCATGATTTGAAGCTTGGCGGAAGTTTCCACTCTAACTTTTTGTTTTTGCTTGTTTAATTTTTTTTTTAGAAGATTCGACATTAATATGACTCCGAAAATAATCCGAACTACGAAAATGGCAAAAAAGTAATTAATAATTTAATAATTTAATAATTTAATAATTTAATAATTTAATAATTTAATAATTTAATAATTTAATAATTTAATAATTTAATAATTTAATAATTTAATAATTAAATAATTTAATAATTTAATAATTTAATAATTTAATAATTTAATAATTTAATAATTTCATAATTTAATAATTTAATAATTTAATAATTTAATAATTTAATAATTTAATAATTTAATAATTTAATAATTTAATAATTTAATAATTTAATAATTTAATAATTTAATAATTTAATAATTTAATAATTTAATAATTTAATAATTTAATAATTTAATAATTTAATAATTCAATAATTCAATAATTTAATAATTAAATAATTAAATAATTTAATAATTTAATAATTTAATAATTTAATAATTTAATAATTTAATAATTTAATAATTTAATAATTTAATAATTTAATAATTTAATAATTTAATAATTTAATAATTTAATAATTTAATAATTTAATAATTTAATAATTTAATAATTTAATAATTTAATAATTTAATAATTTAATAATTTAATAATTTAATAATTTAATAATTTAATAATTTAATAATTTAATAATTTAATAATTTAATAATTTAATAATTTAATAATTTAATAATTTAATAATTTAATAATTTAATAATTTAATAATTTAATAATTTAATAATTTAATAATTTAATAATTTAATAATTTAATAATTTAATAATTTAATAATTTAATAATTTAATAATTTAATAATTTAATAATTTAATAATTTAATAATTTAATAATTTAATAATTTAATAATTTAATAATTTAATAATTTAATAATTTAATAATTTAATAATTTAATAATTTAATAATTTAATAATTTAATAATTTAATAATTTAATAATTTAATAATTTAATAATTTAATAATTTAATAATTTAATAATTTAATAATTTAATAATTTAATAATTTAATAATTTAATAATTTAATAATTTAATAATTTAATAATTTAATAATTTAATAATTTAATAATTTAATAATTTAATAATTTAATAATTTAATAATTTAATAATTTAATAATTTAATAATTTAATAATTTAATAATTTAATAATTTAATAATTTAATAATTTAATAATTTAATAATTTAATAATTTAATAATTTAATAATTTAATAATTTAATAATTTAATAATTTAATAATTTAATAATTTAATAATTTAATAATTTAATAATTTAATAATTTAATAATTTAATAATTTAATAATTTAATAATTTAATAATTTAATAATTTAATAATTTAATAATTTAATAATTTAATAATTTAATAATTTAATAATTTAATAATTTAATAATTTAATAATTTAATAATTTAATAATTTAATAATTTAATAATTTAATAATTTAATAATTTAATAATTTAATAATTTAATAATTTAATAATTTAATAATTTAATAATTTAATAATTTAATAATTTAATAATTTAATAATTTAATAATTTAATAATTTAATAATTTAATAATTTAATAATTTAATAATTAAATAATTTAATAATTTAATAATTTATTTATTTTTTTTTTTTTTTTTTTTTTTTTTTGGGAGGGTGATCCAGCCGCACATCGTTGATGTCGAAACCTCTAAACTGGGCCCTCGTCCTGTCACGTCCGTCAGTAGTCTTGTCGTACATTACAACTAGAACCAGATCTGCCAATGAATTAGTACACTTCGACCAAATAAACACTGACGCTGTATGGATCTGACTCTAGAATAAATGCACAGTTGTGTGTTATTCATAAGTCCAAAATGTTCAATTATTCATATAAGTCCAAATATTCATTTGCGGATAACTACCTAACTTGAATTGAATACAAGATTTAAAGCAACCTATCCGAAAGCTACTCTTATCTCAAATCCCCGACGACCAAAAAAAACGTTTCTTTTAAAACCTGTCTGGCTTCTTTTAAAAAAACAAAAAAAAAATAACAGTTGATATTTTACAAGTCGTGAATTGAAAAAGAGACGACCATTTGTTCGTCAGAATTCCAGTAGATCCTCGATTCGCAACAATGGTCGATACAATCATAATCCGACAACCGTTAGTTCAACAGATCAACGAATTTAGTCCGATATCATTTCACTATTGATTGATCGAGACTCTATGGAAATTTTGACAAATCAGAATGGTTTTTATGCTACTTGAATGAAAATCACCGATTCTGATAGAATTACTAAATTCACTGTTACTAATTTTGTCCCTAAATAACTAAAGGCAAAGTATAAAAAGTTGATATTTATAGTTAAAATCCTAAATTCTACAAACACTATTTTTTTAAACCCGCATCCTAACCTGACACCCACATTAAGATAGGGAAAAATCACATATGTAGCGGTTCATTGTACAAATGTGATATTTCCACTATCAGAGAACCTCCTTGTCTCGATGACAGCTTACCGGCCATCGATTAAGCCCTGAGACTACGCCAAAGTGGAATAATTTAATAATTTATTAATTTATTAATTTAATAATTTAATAATTTATTAATTTAATAATTTAATAATTTAATAATTTAATAATTTAATAATTTAATAATTTAATAATTTAATAATTTAATAAGGCCGATGCAAATATTTAAAAAAGTTTTTGTCCCTCGGCCCTGGCCGAAGTCAAGGGGGGGGGGCAAAAAAAAATATAAAAAATTAAATAACAAGCCATAATCTTCACATTTAAATGAAAAAAGTGTTTTAAAATGCATTTTACACTAGTTCAGTTGTTTTGCAATCATTAGTTTTCAAAAAATCTAAGATCTGACAAAAACAAAAATTGTATTGAAAAAAAAGATTTTGCATCGAAAATTTTCAAAAAATCTTAAGATTTTTTAATAAACCCAAACATGCTAAAAATGATTTTAAACGCAGGAGAATGTATTTGAGTTTGATTTCAGCTGGTTGCACTTGAATTTTCATTGAAATTTTGAAGTTTATTGTAAAAATATTTTTTTTGCCCCCTCATTTTTCGGGCCAATTTTGAAGGGGGGGGGGGGGTGACATAAACTTTTAAAAATATTTGTACCAGCCTAATTTAATAATTCAATTATTTAATAATTCAATAATTTAATAATTTAATAATTTAATAATTTAATAATTTAATAATTTAGTAATTTAATTATTTAATAATTTAATAATTAAATGATTTAATAATTTAATAACTTAATAACTTAGTAACTTTATAATTTATTAATTTCATTACTTCATCACTTTCTTAAAAAAAATAAAATTAAAATTTTCGCAATTTTTCAATTTAATAATTCGTACTTTTGACGTTTTTTTTTCAAATTATGAATTCTATTTTATTTATTAGTTTTTTTTTATCAGATTGCTAAGTGAATTTCGTCATTTTGTGATAATTGGGAGTAGAATAAATTCTACCTGAATCAGAGTGGCAACAGAATTTTTCATTTTTTCAATAAACCAAAAATTTAAAAAAATAAATTTTTATATAGAAAAAACTTAGAAAATCTAAAAAGTTTCAGAGCTTCAAATTTTTGAAATTCTGTAATTTTTCGAATTTTGTTATTTTCATTTTAATAAAATTGTTACTAATATGAATTGTTAAGCAGATGTTTTAAAAATAATTAGTTGTAATGTTATGTTAAATTTATATAACAAATCTCGATACATTTAAAACAGGGTGGCCACTAGATTTCGATTTTCAATTTCCCGGTTTTTTCCCGGTTTTCTCCCGATACCAGAAGAAATTTTCCGGAATGTTTTTAAACCAAATTTCAATGTTTTTCAGGCTAACGTTATTATTAACATACTTTTTTAACGCATAAATTTGTTTCAAAGTTTGAATTTCTAAAGAATTCCTTTCAAATATCTTGAGAACAAAGAAAGTAAGTTGTAAACGAAGCCGTTTTTATCTGTTTCCAATCCAAACCTCTAATTTCCTTAATGATTGGGATTTTTCATCATCATGCTCTATAGATTTTACAAACTCAAAATAAAAAAAAAGTTTTTATTTTTTAGAATAACATGAATTATTATTAGAAAGCAGAAAATGGAATTTACAAGAAAAGATTTGCAAAAATACATTGATATCAACATTTATATAAATGCTCATAAATTTTCTTTGAAAAAAGTTTTTGTGAATTCAAGAAGAAAGATTCTTCCTAGAATTATCAATTCCTGTTAATTAATTATTATTTTTTGGCTTATATTATGTGAGTACTTTTTTTAAGTCTTTTCGCTTCATTAGTCCAAACAAAAATGTATGCACTTTGGCAGCAGTGCAGGAAAAGTGCTATACAAATGTAAAAAAATCAGTACCTTGAGACTTTTTTTTATCGATTTATTATCTTTGGTAAATTCATACATACATTGATGGGAAAAAAATAAAATTTGGAATTTTTCTGGAACTGAAAAAAAAAGTTCTATAAAACCTAAAAAACACAAAATGTTAAAAATCGTAAAAAATGACCTTTCTGCGATTTTTTCAACAACACATAAGGCTGATACAAATTTTATTTAAAGTTTTTGTACCCCCCTTGAAAGTTGAAGTTGAAAATATTTTTTTCAAAAAACATCAAAATGGAAATTTGAGTGCATTCAGCTGAAATCTGTTTAAAGTGCATTCTTTTGCGTTTAGAATCATTTTTAAGCATGTTTGGGTTGATTTAATACCCTAGTAACATTTTCAGGGTTGTTACGGAAAAGTCGAGAAAAAATCCGCGCCAGATCCGCGCCGACCCCTAAACCCAATCCGCGCGAAATCCGCGCCATATAAAAAAAATCGCGAAAAACATAGAAGAGAGTAACATAATGAATGAAATTTTAAACGAAAAAAAGAATAATACAGAAGGCATTTGGATCAGTACCGTTGATCAGTTGTGGATTCATATCCCACCTGTACCAAATGGAATCTTTTTTTGTCATTTCTGAAACAATATGAGCATTTTTTGCAACACTAATATCATTGCTTTAAAAACAAATTCAGGAAAAAAAATTAAATTCTGAATTTTAAAAAATTTAAAACCATAAAATAAATCACCAAATTATAAAATCTAGGGATTTAGTACTTGATAATTTTCGCCAAAACTTTACTCTGGAAATACGAAACACAAAATTTCTATTATTTTTTTCTCTAAATTTCTCTAAACTAAAATATAATTCTAAAAATGATCCTAACTAAGAAAATGGCAAAAAATAATAATTTAATAATTCAAAAATTTAATAATTTTATAATTTTATAATTTGATAATTTAATAATTTGATAATTTGATAATTTGATTATTTAATAATTTAATAATTTAATAATCTAATAATTTAATAATTTAATAATTTAATAATTTAATAATTTAATAATTTAATAATTTAATAATTTAATAATTTAATAATTTAATAATTTAATAATTTAATAATTTAATAATTTAATAATTTAATAATTTAATAATTTAATAATTTAATAATTTAATAATTGAATAATTGAATAATTGAATAATTTAATAATTTAATAATTTAATAATTTTATAATTTAATAATTTAATAATTTATTAATTTAATAATTTAATAATTTAATAATTTAATAATTTAATAATTTAATAATTTAATAATTTAATAATTTAATAATTTAATAATTTAATAATTTAATAATTTAATAATTTAATAATTTAATAATTTAATAATTTAATAATTTAATAATTTAGTAATTTAGTAATTTAATAATTTATTAATTTAATAATTTAATAATTTAATAATTTAATAATTTAATAATTTAATAATTTAATAATTTAATAATTTAATAATTTAATAATTTAATAATTTAATAATTTAATAATTTAATAATTTTTAATTTAAAAATTCAATAATTTGATAACTTAAGAACTTTCTTAAAAAATTAAAAATTAACAAAAAAAATTAATTGTAATATTTTCGTATTTTTTCAATTCAATAATTCGTGTTTTGACAATTTCAAATTATGAATTCTATTTTTTTTTTTTATTATTTGAATGTGTAAAT
Organism: Culex pipiens pallens; assembly: GCF_016801865.2. Lineage (NCBI taxonomy): Eukaryota > Metazoa > Arthropoda > Insecta > Diptera > Culicidae > Culex > Culex pipiens. The sequence continues at coordinate 129,144,134 of NC_068937.1, forward strand.
TCTGAAATTTCAAATTGTTGAATTCTAGATTTCTTATTTTTTTAAATTTTAACATTACATTTCGCTTTTAGACGGAGATTTTAGCAGATTTCTAAATGGATTTCGTGTGATAATTGGGAGTAGAATCAATTCTACCTGAATCAGAATGGCAACAGAGTTTTTAATTTTTTCAATAAACGAAAAATTTAAAAATTTAAATTTTTATATTGAAAAAAACATCGAAAATCTAAAAAGTTTCATAGCTTCAAATTTTTAATATTCTGTAATTTTTTCGAATTTTGTTATCTATATATATAAAGTTGATAACGGAAAAACGGATCGGAGCGCTCTGGAACACTTTTTTATTTGAGTTTGAAAATTATGCTATTTTTTCACTAAAATGCCAATAACTCCCTTTAGAATTAACCAATTTGGATGTTCTATCCTGCATTTTGTTGCATTTTTAAAGCCCTTTCAGATGCATTTTGAATTTTGAAATTAAATAGAATTTTGTCCAAGTTATAGCCTTTTTAAGATTTTTTACGTTTTGAACCTTCAAACTTTGTGTCCCGATTTGCCCCACTTCCCGTTGACCTAGAGTGCTCATATTTTGGCCGGATGCTAGTTTTATATGTACAAACAACCCCTGAAAATTTCAGGCAGATTGGTGAGGTCCAAACGACGTCCCATACAAAGGGGTATGCCCTGTTCGTGGACTCGCTCTTAATAATTTAAAAATTCAATAATTTGATAACTTAAGAACTTTCTTAAAAAATTAAAAATTAACAAAAAAAATTAATTGTAATATTTTCGTATTTTTTCAATTCAATAATTCGTGTTTTGACAATTTCAAATTATGAATTCTATTTTTTTTTATTATTTGAATGTGTAAATTCTGAAATTTCAAATTGTTGAATTCTAGATTTCTTATTTTTTTAAATTTTAACATTACATTTCGCTTTTAGACGGAGATTTTAGCAGATTTCTAAATGGATTTCGTGTGATAATTGGGAGTAGAATCAATTCTACCTGAATCAGAATGGCAACAGAGTTTTTAATTTTTTCAATAAACGAAAAATTTAAAAATTTAAATTTTTATATTGAAAAAAACATCGAAAATCTAAAAAGTTTCATAGCTTCAAATTTTTAATATTCTGTAATTTTTTCGAATTTTGTTATCTATATATATAAAGTTGATAACGGAAAAACGGATCGGAGCGCTCTTTGTTGCGTTGGGTTCGTATAAGCCCAAGGAAGGTTTTTACGCTAATATATTGACACTTTGGCCACTCCGGAACCGATTCCGGAGCATCGGCAAATTGTATGGAAAAAGATGCGTAAAATCAAATTTTGATCACAGGAGGCTGAATAAACGAAAAAGTAAAAAAAAAAGTCAACAAACGAAAAAAGGCAGAACGAAGTCTGTCGGGTGAGCTTTGTTTTTTTTTTAAGAGTTGTAATGTGATGTTAAATTTATATAACAAATCTTAATACATTAAAAAAAATCGCTCCTTGAAGATTATTTCAAAGTTTCTTATTAAGAAAAAAAAACAATCAATAATTTTTAGAAGAAAACATTCTTCATTAACAACTTCTTAGAAATTGATGTTTTCGCACTAAACGAAAAAAAAAAAATTATTTAATTCCTAATAATATTTTCCTTTGTAATTTGAAAGAAAATCTATCGTTCTCAATTATTTTGTTTATCAATATTACAATCCGCGCGAAATCCGCGCCTGAGCAAAATTAGCCAGCAAATCCGCGCCAGATCCGCGCGATACGCGCCATCCGCGCCATCCGCGCGATCCGCGCCGTCCGTAACAACCCTGCATTTTAGGTTTTAAGTAGGCCATAAAAGCCTATTTAGGTCATACGAGGGTTGTCAGAACCATGATAAAACCAGTAAGTTTAAAAATGTTACTAGGGTAGTCTCTTGAATTTTTGAAAATGGTCGATCTTTAGTATCTTAAAAAGTTTTTTTTTTCTTTGACATTTTTGTTTTCCTCAAATCTTACATTTTTTGAAGACTAATGATTGCCAAATAACTGAACTAGTGTAAAATGCATTTTAAAAACTTTTTGTATTCAAATGTTGAGACTATTGCTTTTTTATATTTTTTATTTATTTTTTTGCACGGATGTGAAAATTTTCAATTGATGCTTGATTAAGACCTGAATTTTAAAGCATTTAAAATGTCGTTAAAAATGTGTTTCAATGCTAAATTAAATATTGTTGAAAATTTTTTTTTTACTTGTACTGGATAGGCCAAACAACGTCGTTTCTTTAAATCAGTTTTCTTAGTAAAGCTTCAAAATAAAATGTATTTCTTTATTTCTTTTAAACTATCTACTTAAAATGTCAATAAATTCAGAGATATTCCTTTTGTAAACCAAATTTTCATTGACTTTTTCATTTCTACATACATATCCCATATTATTTTTTTTAAATGTAAATTTCTGATGACGGACGAATTGTTTTTGAAACAGAGATTTTTTAAACTGCTCAAAATATACATTCAAAAGATTTTCAAGAACTGTTTTGTTTTTAGATTTAAACATTCTATTTAATAGTACTTTTCAGAAGTTGTAGCTGTTTTCAATAAAGAATAATTCTATTTTATCTCTAAAAAAAGAATGGTTGAGAAAATTCTTAACTGCTTTAATTTTTGAACATTTTTGATCCATGCTTTTGTTGCTGAGATACAGGCCACGAAAAATATTTAAAAGAGTGTATTTTGTGTGACTATTTGAAAGAAAAATCTTGATCTTTAAATTTAAAAAAATCCTGATTTGAATTTTATGCAAAACTAATATTTTAGCAAAGAAAGGTCGAATTGAGAATATCCAAATTTTAAAACATAAGCTCCTTGTAGATAAAAGGAAAACGCTAGTGGTTGGTACCAGCAATGGTTGCCGACAGCTATAAAGTCAACTTCGTTCAAACATAAGATATTTTTACTAACATTTCGAATGTTTTGAATACCTATATGGTAGTTGGCACAATTTGTAAATTTGAAACAAATATTCGTAGAAAAAAAACAACAAACTCAAAAACGGAGCACTTTACTTCAAATTCTTAAAATTGCTTAACGAATGCAAATTATAGGTTTATCATTTAAATATTTTTTAATTCACCCGTAACTCACTGCACCCTAAATATGGTTGTTAGTTTGTTGCTTCAAATCAATTTGATATTTTTTGTCTGTTAAATATTTAGTTTGGGACATATGTCCGCCATTACGGGGTTGTCTTCCGGACCACCTGAAACCGCTCGTGGTACTCCCAGGGTAACATGTACATGTAAAAATATCATAGGATACAAAAGAAAAATCATCCATAACCAAGAAGCATTCTATACACAATCTATTACACAAATTCAAACATAGTTTTCGCGAAGTCTTCATTTAGAATAACAGGAATAATATTCTATTTGAGAAAAGAACATATTGAGTACATTAAAGAGGCTTTTGTCAATTTTTATATAAACTAAAAATATTTTCCCGGTTTCTCAGTCGAATTCCCGAGTTTTTCCCGGTTGATAAAAATCCCGGTTTTTTCCCGGTTTTCCCGGTTTTTTCCCGAGGTGGCCACCCTGATTTAAAAAAATCGCTCCTTGAAGCTTATTTCGATGTTTCGTATTAAGAAAAAAATCAATAATTTTTAGAAGAAAATTTTCTTCATAAACAACTTTTTAGAAATTGATGTTTTTGCACTCAACGAAAAAGATTGAGTTTATTTAATTCCTAATAATATTTTCCTTTGTAAATGGAAAGAAATTCTATCGTTCGCAGTTATTTTGTTTATCAAAATTGCTATTCGCGCGAAATCCGCGCCTGAGCAAATTTAGCCAGCAAATCCGCGCCAGATCCGCGCCATCCGTAACAACCCTGGACAAAACCAATTTGATCTGAATAAAAACTAAAAGCAAAGCGAAAAACAAAATTGACTAATGTTTTACTCTACCGGTTTCGATGAGCAGTCAGGCAAAAAGCAAAAAAAAAAAAAAGAACCAAGGTCAGACTTTCAAACGGCATCGGTAACCTAATGACGGCTCCGGCGTGCGACTTAGATGGTGGGAATTCTCTCACCCCTCGCGCGTTCACAAAAGGCCAATCATTATTAGATATTAAGGGAGGGGGGGTTAGGAAGGGGGACTATTAGTGGCACCAAGTTTCGTATAAAAGTGATATTCCACGCAACACCCGGTGCGGTGTATCACAAAGTGGCTCTCTACCTCCACTTGAGGCTAGGGTAATTAGCTCTGTAATGGAGCCTAAAGCTTGAAAGTACTAGTTCCTCAGTAAAGTTTCTAAAGTTAGTAACATCGGAGAGTATTAACCACAGGTCAGTTACCCTGTAACGACTGCATTACCTAACAGACCGAACTAAACTATAGCTGTGAATAATTTATGCACTCTTAGGGAACAGCCGGTTAGTCAACCAACCAGCAATAACAACACTAGTTGAATCTCATGCACTTATGCCGGTCCGCCAAAAACCAGTTTCTTGAGGTGGTTTGTTTTTGTTCCTGTACCCAGCCAGCACTCTCAATTATTCAGGAAGGTTCCGCTCATATTCATGGCGGCGCTTAATTTTTTGTTATTGCGCCTCTTCTTGATTGCTTCGAGTCCAAAAAAAAGAGTTGCGTGACCTTGAAACGAGACTTGTTTGGCAACCGTGGCCGAAGGGGGATCTTGGACTAGTTTACTTAGTTGGGATTTTAAGCCTGAAATTAAATATAAAAATATTATAATAGCAAATTATGAAACTTTTGACAAGCATTTAAAAATATATATTTCCCTAGTGTATCCTAATCCGACGAGAATGCACTGGGCCACGCACATTTTTTCAATTTCAGCCTAGTTCTTTTTTCGTCCAGTGCTGCCATTTGTGACGAAACACTCACGAAAGGTAGCAGTTATACAGAAAGTTTCCTGGCATCACTGGCCCACAGAACTCTTTATTTGCCTTCGCCTCTCGCTCGGGTTTCTTCGGCCTTCGATTGGAATGGGTATAGGCGTCAAAAGACTCGACGCGTTTGTTTTCTTGATGGCGCTTGCTAACTATTTGCATGTTTCGTGAGTATTTTTCAAGTGAGTGACTAACTAATGTGCAAAAGAACATGTTGCCAGAAGTTGGAAGCAATTTCATATCTTAAGCGCTTTGAAAACGTTAGCGCAAGTGAAAAGATGTTGATGGCGACTTTCGTTAAGCAGTTAAGCTCTCATCTTGCGTGTGGATGTGAAATTATGATCAAAAGTGCATTAAATTTGATCTTTTTTGCCCGTAAATGACATAAATAAAAGTAAAAAAAATAAAATTGCAGGCCACGATTTCAACATTTGAATGAAAAATGATTTTTCTTTAAATATGCATTATTGACGAAAATTTTATTTTGTGAGAAAAAAAAAGTTTTTGCGGTGCTGAACATTGTTCAAATTATTTTTAAACAAGCCTACATAAACTGAATAATGATTATCAATGCAGAAAAAGGCGCTTCAGATGGTTTTGAGTTGAGTTGTTTTTCAGTTTTAGGAAAAAAAATGCCTCCTGATTTTTTGAACCAATTTTTAAAGGGGGCGACATAAACTTTGAAAAATATTTGCAACGGCCTGAACTGCAAAAAAAACTAATCTTTCTACAATTTTCACCACGTAATATGAAACTTATTTTATTTAAAATGAAGTTGAATTCAAAAAAGAATCTTATAATAGACTGAAGGAGGTATTAGACTACGGTTAATAAAAAAACAAACTCGCCCTTTTTCGTGTTTGACAGTTTAAAATATATGCAGGATGACGTTTCTGCAAAAAATGCAGGCAAACTGTCAAAAAGTGTGAGTTTGTTTTCCATAGTGTAATACCTCCTTCAAAAGTAATTTCTAACTGATCATTAAAATTCCGCGAAATCGCGAAAAATCACTAGCCCTATGCATATGAGACAACTATGCATTAGTTCGCAGTAAGGAAGGCAGGTTTTAAACCTTTAGAATTTTTATAGATTTTTTTCTGTAGAAAAAAAAAAATATGAAAATCGATTAGCTTATGTTCATATCCATAAAATGTCTTATGAATATGCTTCAAGAGACCCTAAATTACATACTGGCCTCCAATAAAAAGTTTCCATATAAAATGTTCTAGCTTTCTTTGCAATAACCCAGAAATCCAAGCTGGAAACCTCAATACGACTGAATAAAAACTTCTTCTGTGCGATTTGTCATGAAAATACAGCAACAGATTGCCCGGATACAATTTCGAGTATAAAACACTGCTTAACTAAGAGTAATTCAAATGCTATTTATTACCCGAAGGATCCCAAAATTATGTTTTTATTCCCCTGCCATATAACACTGTAATATTTTATAACATTTTCGAATCAATCAGACTGTAGGGAACAGTTTTCTGGACAAGCTCCATAAAAAGTATTAATTTTGGTTCAATATAAGCAGAGATATTCCCAATTTGTTAACATTAAAGGTGACTTTCTCCAAAATTTCTGTATTAAATTGGGTCCTAAAATTGAGCTTAGATTTCTGAAATTATTGTTCACAACGATAAAGCTTATTTTTCTGAGTAAAATGGCCTTTCGTACGACCACAAAGAGTTTAAAATGGGCGTTTAAATAAATTTTGAAAAATTAACCTCGCGGTTAATGTTGACATAAAAGTTTTACAGTTTTTTCCCCAAGTGGACCATAGTTGATCAATCGAAAAAAGGTTGTCTTGTCAACTTTTGTTGACTTTAAAATAACAAAAAGTGATCAGAAATGGTTTTTATGCGTGTTTTTAACTGTTGTACATAAAAATTTACATAGGGTTTTAGGACCCTATTGGGTCCTAAAATTATGCTTAAATTACGACCGCAAAGGATTTAAAATGGATTTTAAATCTATTTGAAAAAAAAAAACTAACTTCGCGGCCCTTCTTCACAGAAAAGGTTCTTCTTGACAGCTCGTGCCAAGGGGAACATAGTTGATCCATCGAAAAAATGTTGGCTTGTCATTTTTTTTTTTGCTATAAAATGAGAAAAAAGTGATCATAAATCTAGTCAGAAATGGTTTTTACTCGTGTTTTTTGCCGTTATATATAAAAATTTACATAGGGCTTTAGGACCCTATTCTCATTCATTCATAAATTTCATCCAAATTTGATATAATTTTAATGTTCCAACAACATATTTTCATCAGATTTTGATTCCCAGCCGATGCTGCTGCACACGTGAAGTGATTTTAAAGCCTTTCCTCAGTTAGAGGTGAGGAAGGCAAAAATGGGTCAAACCCTAGGTCAAACCACAACATTTTTCTAATTGGTGAATTGGTCGCCGTTGTTTCAAGGCTCCATACAGTCCATACACACGAAACTGGCTTTTATGA